>NW_004955408.1:11730176-11747609 GCF_000276665.1 Chinchilla lanigera | reverse complement strand
TGTGCACACTATTTGCTATTCATCATATGAAGTGGGTAAACACATAAATTGTTTCCTGTATCCCTCAGGGAAAGTTACTGAGATGCAGGCTGGTTACTATAACACTAAAGATACAAATTTACAGTAGAAAAGTGAGGGATGGGTCTGCTGGACCCAGGCTTAAGCCTCCAAGGTTAAAGGCGTCTAGTGAGGGTTCTGTTGGTAATGAGGAACATGTTACTGGAAATGGGGGAAAGGTAATCCTTCTTCTACAGTATAAAAGGATACGACTGAATTGTGTTCTAGTGTTTTGTGAAAAGTAGAAGTCACCACATGACAAACTTGCATATGTTTTTAACCATGGAGATTCCTAAGCAAATTGTTGAAGGTATGTCTCGGTTTTTGTGTAGAGAGCACCAAGAGTGTGGTTGAACACTCTATGGGACTGTCATCGAGTCAGACATGCGGAGAAAGGATTATAATAGTTAAGACACAGTCTTTTGGACTACAGGAATCAGAGTAAGCCTACAGTAAAGGAAGGCTTTTAGAATTCTGGAGTTCCACAGGACAGGACCAGAGAGCTATTCACCTGTGAACTTGCTTTATCCTTCAAGAAAAGGGGAGAGTGAGCCTGAAGGCATTTCAGAGACACAAAGGCTGCCACAGGTCAGAGGGTGCAAAGCTATTTGAGAAGGTGTGGTCCTCTCCTCTTTCTGTCCAGTGCCTCAGGGGCTGAACTGTGAGGGCAAGGCCCCTGCTGGAGCCGTGGGTGACAGTGCTGTGCCAGGGGACCTGGAAGACAGACCATCCTGCTAAGAGCCTTATTTTAGAGCGTTAAGAAACAATGGACTTGGCCTTTCTGGGTTTTGGACTTCCTGGAACTGTCATCCCATTCTTCTGTTCCCTTTCTCCTCTTTGGAATAGCAGGATGTCCCGTGACCGTAATCTGGAAGCACGGAACTCACTGGGCTTCACAGGTGGAGAGAAAATTTGTCTCAGGATGATTGGTACGTTTTCTTATCCGCACCTGACCTAGCTGATCTTTAGATGAGACTGGATCAGGAATAGGTGCTGGAGGGGGTTTTGAGGGTCTTGTGATGAGGTGAATGTATTTTGCGTGTGAGAAGGACATGAATTTGGGGGAGGGGAGTGGAACGTGATGGACTAAATTGTGTCTCCCCAGACTCATACGTTGAAATCCCTAGCCCTCAATGTGAATGTATTTATAGATGGAGTTCTGGGAGGAGGCAATACAGGTTAAACGAGTTCATAAGGTAAGCGGCCGTCCCACTCAGCAGAAGCGCACAGTCTGCGCACGGAGGAAAGGCCGTGTGAGGACGCAGTGGGGGACAGTCATCTACAGGCAGGAAGACAGGCCTCACAGGAACCAACTCTGGTGACACCTGGATGTTGGACTTCTGGCTTCCAGGACTGTAGCACAATAAACGGCTCTTTAAGATACAGCCTGCGGTATTTTATTATGGCAGCTGGAGGGGGCATCGTAATTTTCTTCTTCTAGAGATAACGAGTCCTCAGTAAGTGATAGTCTTTATTCCTCCCAGGGCTCACCTACTATTTCCATCCCAACCCCTGAAGCCCTAACTATCCGGGAATTCTGGTTTCCCACCCGCACAGCCCATGGGCTTTCACACCCTAGTGTATTTGTCCGGGCTGTTTCTTCCCTTGTGTTCCATTTCTGCTCTGCCAAGCTCAGATGTCCCGTCCTCTGGGATTCCGATCTTCTCTGCTCCTCCCTCCTCTCAGACAGAAGGAATGGCTTGGGATTTGGGCCCTGCTTTTAAAAAAACACAACTCCATACAGCACTTAGTGCTTCGTGACTGGGCGTTGGGTTAACTCTTTCGCGCCGGCCTCCAAGCGCGGTGGGCCCTGGGGATGGCACAGACGCGTGGTCTGTCACCCAGGAGTACTAGCACAGTGCTGGACAGAGTGAAGCGGCCCTTGGGGAGCAAAGGGTCCCCTTTAACCCTCAGGTTAAACCTTGGGTTAACCCAAAGTCCGGTTTAACCCTTAGGAACCTGGTCCTCTCCGGGTCGCACCCACCCGTGACGTTTCCCCTCCCCGGTGCCCGAGCCCCCTTCTCGCCAGCTCCCGGTCCCTGGAGTGGTCCCGGTCTCCGGAGCCGGCGGGCCCGCAGGGGTTTCGCCCGCTGCTCCTCCGGCGGGTCCCCCAGCCCCCTCTCCGCCTGCGTCCCCAGGCCCAGCCCAGCGGCGGGGCGGGGCGTCTCTGCATTGGGCCGGGAGCCGAGCCGGCGGGCTCTTAGGCGGCCGTGGGGCTGCAGACGCTCGACCCCCGCGGTCGCGCCGGGGCGGGCATGGCACGGTTGTGAGCCGAGCGAGGGGAGCCACGATGTCGGGGGGCGCCGGCGCCGCCCGGCTGTGCTTGCTGGCGCTCGTCCTGCAGCCCCTGCGGCCGCTGGCGGTGCGGGAGCCGGGCTGGACGAGAAGTAAGTGCCCGGGAGCAGGGGACCGCGGCGGGTGGGCGGGGTGGCCTGGGACCGGGACCGGGACCGGGTCCCTGGGCCTGCGCTCCGGCCGCCCCTGCCCTGCAGCCCGGGCTTTGTTTCCACGGCGCGCGTCTCGGGCGGCGGCGGGGATCGCCGGACTCGGAGCGCGCCGGGAGCAGCCAGTGCCCTCGCTTGCTGGCGTCCCCTCTTCCCCCTTCGTCTGTTTTCGGCTCCTCTGTCCGCCTCTGCGATCGCTCCGGTTCTCACGGTCGCTCCTCTCCGCTCTGCCTGGCCCATCCTCTCCGGCTTCCGCGGCGCTGGCGCCTGGAGCATCCCGAGCGCCCTGGGGAGCGGCTCTCGGGGCCGCGCTCCGGGCCGCGCGCTGGCGGGGTGGAAAACCAGCTGCCCCGGAAGGCAGCAGGAGCGTGGCAGGGTGGCTCAGTGCGCATCTCTGCCTCTGCACTTTGGAGCCCTGAGCTGGCCGGGACGCTCTGAATGAAAATCAAGCCTGACGCATCCTTGGCACTGCTGGGTAACCGAAGCCCACAAAAGAGAACGGGTTTGTGCACAGCCGCGCCGCAGAGGGAGGTCCGCGCCGCACGGGAAGGCAGGGCTCTCTTTCCACTCCGCGGAGCCCTGCGCGCGCTCGGCCTCCTCGGGCCCTCCTTCGGTGCAGCGCAGGGACTGGGGCTCCAGCTTCCAGCTTGGAAGCTGGGTGAAGTCGGTTTCCCAGACTGGTTTCCCAGACACCGCCGTCTCCAGGGCCCATCTTCTGGGCTGTCCGCCGATTCTGCGTAAGGAACTGTCCCTGGGGCGGTGCCCAGGCTCTGTCATTGTCACTCCAGAAAGCGTAGCCTTAGCTCGGCCGCGCACAGGCGGGGCTGACTTCAGACCGCTACGTGCGGGGACCAGCAGTGAAGCGTTTTCAAACCAAGCGAGCTCGGCGCGGTGGAGGCTGGGCAGGCTCCCCCGGGCCGCCGAGGGCCAGGAGGCCGTGCTGGCTCGGACCCTGCGAGCTTCAGGGCGATTCCCGAATCTTCCTGAGAGGGAAACTGAGGCACGGGGGCTTCACAGCCAGCCGGGGGAAGGAAGCTTTTCTCCCGTGACCTGTGGCTCTTTGAGACAGAGGGACCGGGTTCTATTCATCTCTCCAGAATCCGGCAAGAGGCCGGAGTCAGTTTTGTGTAAGAGAAAAGCGTGAGGAAAGGCAAGGAAAGTGAGCTAGTGCTCCACTAGGCGCCTTCCGAGTCCCCAGGGACCACTAGGCGCCGTAGAGTGGCTGCAGGTAATGAAAAGTGGAAAAGGAGTACAATTACCTGCAATCCCTAAGTTAATCGTTGCTGTTAATATTCTGGATTGTTTTTCCCCTCTTGTCTTCTTGTGTTTCTATAAACATATGTTATTAAAATTGGAAACATACCCCAGGTAGAGTTTTGTATCTTGCATTTTGCACTTCACGTGGTAAGCATTTCCCAAATCACCACATTCTCTATACTCATGGTTTTAACAGCTCTTAAAGTCCATCGGGAAACTGCAGAAGTAGGATGTTCAAAAGTTAAAAACTTGACTCAAAAATGGGGCAAAGGTTCCCTCTCTTCACTGATGCGGTAGCTATCGGAATGGCGCAGCTGGGTGGAAGGAGGGTTAGAGGGTCAGGACGGCGCAGGCATTGGAGAAGGACCTAAAATCCTGTGGCCGCGTCAGACAGAAGTGGTGGTGGTGGGGAACGATGCTATTTGTTATCTTTCCACTACCCTGAAACAAGTTTTAATCTCTGTCCACTAGAAATCTATAGTTAATATATGACTTCAGACAGTATACGTTTCCAGTCAATAGTAAATTAAAAGCCAAAGGTACGTTCCCTCAGATAAGTCAATAACGCATGTGAAGGCTGTGAAACAGTACTCCTGAAAAGACATTCTATTTGTCCCTCGTCCATTTCCAACTTTCAAACATTTTTCTCTTAAATGTACTGTATGATCCTCCACGGTTGAGACTCCAGATTACTTTTTGTTTTTTCTTGATCACCCTATGTAATTTCTTTAAATATTCCATGAAATGTTATATATAATCCCTTTTTGTTTAAAAGAGTCTAGACTCATCAGAACCACGAGGGCAGGGACTATGTCTGTCTCGTTCCCCCATGAGTATTAAGCTCCTAGTGTAGCACTTCATGTATAGAAAACATGGAACATATTTGGTAGATAAATAAATGCACTGCATTTGGTTTTTACCAGTTTACAAAATGTTGGTCTAATGAGATTGTTTTTAGGATATGTTTTGACTGCAAATACCTATGTCAGTCATCTAAAAGGAAAGTTAATTATCACCATCATAGCGTTCTAACAGAACAATGACAGCTATCTTTTATATGACTCATTACAGTCCATGTGACTGATATGCTTGGTTTAGAAATAATAGAATTTGGACTCCTCAGATCTAACCCCAGACATCCTTTGAATCTGACCTACTCCTGTGGAGGCTGATTTGCTTTGGTCTTAGGAAATTCTCATTCGATTAAGATGGTCTGCACTGCCTTGAACAAGTTCCTTCTGTGGTTTCAAGTCCCTTTCTTGTACAATAGAAGCACTACTACCTGTTTCCCCAGGTTGCCATGAGGATGGTGAGAGTGGTCTGGAGAGCAGGAAGGGAAATACAAATGCACACTTGCCATTAGGAACCTCATGTTGATGTAACAATGCCTTGCGGGTAGGAAGCAATGTCATACTATTCTCCAGGAACACTGGGAAGTGGGCAAGTGAGTGTCATCATCTTCTATGAGAAACTGAGGCTCACCGGGGGCTGAATCTCCAGAATATATCCAGAATTCTACTACTTCATTCCTCTCTGCTGATGTCATTCTAGTCTGAGCCACTGTCCTATCTCGTCAGGGCTCCTGCGAGCTTGCAGCCCTGCCTTCCTGCTCTCTGCTCTCCCTCTCCACCCTCCCCCATTCTCCACTCAGCCTGATACAGATCGTATTACTTTGCGTTTAGAAGTCCAATGCCTTCCAGGTCTATTTATAATAAAGTCCAGACACTTTCCATGGCTTCTGCATTATCAGACCCAGAGCTGTCTTGTTGACTACATTTCTGTCTTTCTCTCTCACTTACTTGATTCTAGCTTCTGCTTCTCCCTTAGGTGAAGTGCACTTCTGCTCAGCATTGCCCCTCCGATGCCTCCAGCCGGACTGCTGTTCCCGATCTTTGCATGGTGCCTTCTGCTGGACCCTTAGGTCTTGATTATGTGTCATCTTTGCTGATCATCTTGTCTCAAAATAGGCACCCTCTGCCACTTACTATGGCCCTCTCTTACTTTTTGCAGGTCATTTAGCACCACCTGAGAATGTTGATTTTCTGTCTCTCACCTCCGAAGGTAACCTTGGCAGGTACAGACACCTTGTTTGTCCCACTTATAGTTTATCACTTACACCTGGAAGAATACGTGTTAGTGGCCCATAGTACGTACCAAGCTCCTAGAAACAAGCAGGTCACGGGACGATCCTGTGGACAGTTCTTTTTGGGTGACAGTAGTTGCAGCAGAAAGTGCATGGGACGCAGAGGTCTGGGGTTACCATGGTGTATGTTTTGTATTGGCAGGAGGAAGTGAGGGAGGCAGCCCCTGGCCACAGCATGAACTCGTAATACCTCAGTGGAAGACTTCAGAAAGCCCCGGGAGTGGAAAGGTAAGACTCAAGCTCTCCTTTTCAGAGGCCAGAGTTGAGAACTGGGATCTGTGAGGCTTGGGTCTCCCTTTCAAGGCTTTTCCAGAGGCCCAGCTGTCTCCAATAGTTCTGTTTCTCTCTTGCTCTACCCTCTTTGGATGGTTTTGGACACCTCAGATGGGCTTTCCTTCAGTATATAATGAACACCTAGAACATTCCAAATGCTATTGGTTGAGAAACTGAAAACGCACATTAATCCTGACACAACTAATTACAAATGTGAAGGTGTCACAAACATCACTTTTGATTGGAATTTATTAAATATTGTATTTGCTATTATTATGGTACACAATACATGCTTCATTTTATTGATAAGATAATGTAATTGGAGAGAAAAAGTATAATCTAAATTATTTTTAATATATCTTAAAATCCTGTAGGCTCCTTGGGCCAGAACACCAGAAAAATGCACAGGCTTTACCCAGGAACAGAACTGAAAACATTATTCTGTTCTTGTAGGCAGGAACTATGCGTGACTGAGGTATTCTTTCTAGTTCTTGTTTTTGCTGCTCAAGTGATGCTAGGAGAGAGAAGCGATTGTTGGCATGCTATGTGACCTTCCACTTTAAATAATTGTTTTTTATTCATTTATAAAATAAGTCTGAAAGGGAATAAGGATGAAGAGAGCTGGGGAGAGGGGCTGGTTTCAAAAGTCTCTTTAGGTTCAAATGGCCTGTGATTTATTGGATACACATAGGAGCAAGATTAGAGCGGGAGATATGTCAGGAAAGACTTCAGATACTGTGACTTTTCAGCCTGGAAAGATGAATGGAAAGGAGGAATGCTCAGAATTCTTTAAGATAAGAGTAATGCGGACAAATCCCCTCATACTCCAACTTGGGTTTACTAAGGGAACCTGCAGAGAAAATTGCAGGGCAAAGAAAGCGAGGAAGATTTGCACCTGAAGGTGATACATGCATGGAACTCATTTTATCAGGGAAAGGCTGAAAATAGCTTCAGGAAAGGTCTAGACAGATTAATAGATGGCCATCCCGGAGCAGATTATTTTTAAAAATTCGGATCTTGAATAGTTCACCTTACCATTATTGCCTGAGGAATGGATCTGGTACTTTTTATAGAGGCTGCTTTGTTCCCTCCAGATGTGGGATGCCTGGTATCCTCAGGAAGGGCCTGAGAAACAAAGCAGAGGACTAGATCCTGTCTTTGTTCCCAACAATTGTCTGCTCAGAGCATGGGTCACTGTATTTATTAGGAATACTCAGCAAAGTGCCTGGCACCATAAATATTTGCTGAATGAGAGAGAGAGAGAGACAGAAAGAGAACGAGAGAAGGAAGGAGAGAGGAGGGAGGGAGGGAGAGGGACAGAGAGCGAGCTGGAATTCTCTTAGGTCACTGTTCTCATTTATGTAATTAATTCAGTATCAATATGAATTAAACACAATATATTTAATGTTAGACTGTAAGGGGATGCAAAGATACAGGATAGATTTCCAATAACCTGTGGAACTATTTATTTAATCTAGTCGGAGAGAGAAAGGACTTTTCACCCTGCCGGGGGATGGATGAATGGAGAGTTACCCCTTCCTAGGCCAGAGCTGGGCTTATAAGAGAAAGCTACTAAGCAGAACTGGCCAGGGAAGCTCCCTAGACCCTTAAAGTGCAGTTTAATTTTTTACTTGTATCATCCCCTGGAAGCAAGGAGTGTCTGTCTTACTTTAAGTATTAGAGTCTGCCCGTCTTCCAGAACAGGGATCATTATTTTTGGATTGCTCATCTAAAAAGTAGTATTCGTGTTCATGTTACAACTGTGTCCCTTAGGGGGACAGGTGACAGTGCTGTGATATGTGGGCTGTCACACGGCTACCTACCTCTTGCTCTGCTGCTGTGCGCTTTCTCAGATGCCTTCTTGGGGCTGTGTTCCGGGTGCTCAGTGTGACTGGGCAAGGCCCTTGCCCCAGAACTTCCCAAAATAAAATGCAAAGGACCCATGATTAGACTAGGTGTTGGCAGAGCTAAATCAGGGCATCAGAAACCAAAAGTGCATCTCTTAGTGACAGTGTCTGGGCAAACATCTGACCCAGCTCCATGAAATGTTCCTTCTGAAGACGGGGAACAGGGCCAGTTAGGGAGTGGGCAGCACTGCCCAAGAAGTCTGGGTTGGAATGCTCACATCTCATCAGCACCCTCGGTTGCCTGGAAGTCTCCAGGATGCACAGGTCTGGATGAGTGAGGTTGGCAGCAAGACAGAAAGGGCACCAGCTTAGGTTTCAAGAATTTATCAGTTCCTTGGTTCCCACTTAGAGAAATCTTACTTAGCCCACACTGGAGAAGAATCTATGCTGTTTTAAATTTGTAAACTTTCGGGCTGGGGATTTAGCTCAGCGGCAAAAGCGCCTGCCTGGCAAGTGCAAGGTCGTGAGTTCAGTTCCCAGTACCAGAGAAAAACCAAAAAAAAAAAAAAAAATGTAAACTTTCTAAGGTCAATGTTTGCTTCCTTTAAAAGAAGTTTCATAGCTTTAACTTGAATTATCAAAGTGTGCAGGCTTATTATGAATTGGCTTATTATTATTTTAAATTTATTTAAAATTTTCCACAGTAATAAAATAAAAGGAAATCAAAGTCCTTTTCATAAATAATAAAAATGATAAGAATATAGAAAGATGTGCAAAAGAAGATAAAATTAATTTATATTCCTACTACCTAGAGTAACTACGTAAACTTGAAATTTATTTCTCTGTATAGTTTTCCCTTCAAATAAAAACTACAGTGTTATATTTTGAGCCTTTATTATTTATTTATTTATAGGATCTTGCCATGTAGTTCAGACTGGCTTTGAACTCACTGTTTAGCCCAGGCTAGCCTCGAACTCATGGTAACCCTCCTGCCTCAGCCTCCCACTGGGAGTATAGACGTGTGCCAGCAGGCCCAGCTTATCTAATGCTTATTGTGTCTACTTTCTCAATCATTTAAAAATTAAAGACACTGTTTTTAATGACTGTCTAGTGTTCTGTCAGATACAGTAAATGAATCATGGTTTAATCATTCTTTTATTTGGGGGTATTTAGGTTTTGTTTCATTATTTATCATTATAAGTAATAGCTTCTGTGACCAAATCTCTGCCTATGCTTCTGTTTGTTCACTTCAGACAGTCTTTTTTTTGTTTTTTTGTACTAGGAATCGAACTCAGGGTCTTGCGCTTGCCAGGCAGGAGCTTCACCACTGAGCTATATTCCCGGCCCTTCTTCAGACAGTCTTGAGTCAAAGGGTCTAAATATTTAAAAATTTCTATTCTGTATTGTCAAAATTATTTTTGAGAGAATTGGTTTCAGTTTAAATGATCAGGTAGGGGGTGAGCGTGCCCATGATATGGCATGCTCCATTGTGTTGTGATTTATGGTTTTTAATAATCTTTGTCCCTTTGATTATGTTTAAGGTATCTCTTTTATATTGTTGCTTTTTGGAAGGTGCAGTGTATGATACACCTGTGGTGGTGAACGTGTTCTTCACACTCATTGGCCATTTGTACATTTTAAATGTTGTACTGTGGGGAAGTAGCCCCTGTGGCTACTAGCAAACTGCTCATGTATAAAATATATCTATTTTTGGGTTTCTGAAACCTCAATTTGAGGTGCTTTTTTGTTGTGGCCTCTGAGCTGATGGGGGTTTCCAAGTTGATGGCCAAAATAAATAAGATCCTGCTGTCAAGGGAGTCCACCAATGTGCTGAGGGTGTGAGGAGGCACCGCGCTCCTCTGTTTACATTCATTATCTCATTTAATCCTTGTGAAACCCTCATAAGTTTGATTATTGTTATCGCTTTATTATAAAAGAGGAAACAAAGATGTAGTAAGGATTGGTATCACGTCCAAGTTCACAAAGTGCTGGTGTCAGAGCTAGCCCTTGAATCCAGGTCTGACCCCTGGGAAATTTACTGTTGGAAATCACATCTTCCTGTGTTTCCCTTTATCAGACTACAGGTCTGCATTTCCACCACATCTCAGCCTGGAGTTGCTTTCTTTTGCTTCTCAGGAGAAAGCAGATGGGGGAAGGATTTGGGTCATTCTGGGACTGAGGCCATTTCAGGTCTGGGCTGGAAATGCAATTGACCTTTTCTTGCTTCCTTCCTGTGGGTCCCTGTACGAGAACCCTGCTAAATCCCATGCTCTTCCTGGGCAGCCTGTGTCCCTACTTTTAGAAACTGACTTTCTTTTCTTGTTGCTTTTAGCATCCCATCAGAGCTGAGCTCAGGGTAACGGCTGAGGGGCAAGAACTGATCCTGGATCTGGAGAAAAATGAGTAAGTGGATTCCTTCGCCTGGGATGAACACTGTTAACTTCAGTGTTAGTGCTGGAGACAGGGAGGTGTCGCTGTTTGGAAGGAAGCATTCAGCAGAGTGGTTCCAAGCGCTCAATCCCTGTTCCCTCTGAGGGAGTATCCTGCAGAGCGGGAGTTTTCCCACAGCCTCTTATTTGCTGTGAAGTTATCGGACTGTTTGACATCATGCTTAAGTTTCCTTAAGCTGCACTTCCCGTGCCTCTTGGAGTTCACAGCAGCACACGGGTGTGGGTGTGTGTGTGTGCGAAGTTAGGGAGGGGAAGAGCCTGGATGCAGCTGTACTGCTCCAGCCCAGCACAGGGCAGGAAGTGAAAGCGATTAGAGGAAAACAGCAGAGAGGAGAGAGGCAAACAGAGCGCACTGGGACTTGGCACCTCACATCCTAATTGTTCCATCTGTCCGGGGTCAGCCAAATCCAAGACTTGGCCAAGAGGGGCACTGTTCGCAGTCTCCTGGCTTCAGTGGGCCCAGCTCCTCCATCTGCTTAATCTCATACATCTTGGGCAATGGTCTGGCCAGAGATACCTCCGCACTGATTTGCTGCTGGCTGTGGTTGTGCCGTGGCTCGCGTCACTGAGGAGGTAGGTAGGCACGGCGCAGGGCCATGTGTGTTGCTCATTCTTCAGCTATTCCTGGTTGCCTGGCTGATAAGAGGCTCTTCTTGCTTGGCTGAAGGACTCCGCCAATAGTTCCACTTTTGTCTCCCACATAGATGTCGCAGATAAGGGTGCATGGCTTGGAGAGCTGCCTGTCTCCTCTTGGCAGTCTCCAAAACCCCCTGGAAGCCGATGAGTAATCAGATACATCACTGCCAAGAAAGGGATGGAGCAGGGCCTTCCCACGTCCAGAGGGATGGGAATGGCTGCTTGACTTGGGTGAAAAGAGAGACTAGAATTTACTCCAAATTTAGGCTCTTCGCACACTTGCGAAGGAGGATAAGTAGTGTCCGTGGTGTGGGTAAAGTGCAGCTCAGGAGCTGGTGCATGCAGGGGGCTTTGCTTATATCTTTCTTCCTTTGCTAGTACCTTATATGACAGTCTTCGGAAGCAAGAAAGATGGACATTGCTGTCATTTTGCTACATGAAACCTGCCTTTTCCTGCTTTACTGAAATATTTCTTTCCATTTCCCTAGAACCAACTTGGCTGGCCATGTCCTCAGAGGATGCAGGCCCTCCTGTGCTGGCTGCTTCTTTGGGTTGTCTTCCTGTGGTACCTTAGGAGGTCTGCTCTTGACAGCCTTTCTCAGGGGTCTGCTTTAGAATCCCAGCTTGAGCTCTGTATAAATGTTCCTGTTGCCCCCTGTGTCTGATTTGACCTACTGGGCCTTCGATGGAGCCTCTAGACTTTAATCCTCTTCTGGTCAGCCCGAGTGATGGTGGTGTCATTATGGGCAAGTCCTTGGAAATGGGTCTCAGGACTTGAACCTCTGTCCTTCCATCCTGTTTTAGAACTTTTGCAAGAGCTCATAGGGTGTTAGAGTAGGAAGATGCCTTAGAAAACACTGAATGCAATAGTCTGTTGCACAGATATAGAAACTGACTCAGAGTGGGATAGGAATAAATATATAAGGTCACACAGCAAGAAAACAAGAGAGAGGAGACTGGGATCATTGGTATTCTTGGCTTAGGTCTAGAGTTGCAGAGCAGTTAGGAGGCCTGAATGAAGTGGTGCAGATGAAGAGTTTATAGGGCACAGGGCGAATGGTCAACTACTACTGTGATTTTTATTGCTCAATACCCCATAGATACTGCAGGAATAGCACTCTTATTTCACAGGGAACCACGTGCAGCTGGTTATGGTTCCTGGCTTCCTTGAGTCAGCAGAAGGAGGGAGACCTGACAGAAAGGGAAGCAACAGAGCCAAGCAACATGATCTCACCAGGTGTCCTTGGGGGACAGCTTCCTGCTATTTTCATCCAAGTTGGACCTTTTTGTTTTTGAACAAGTGTTAGCGAGCGGAACTCTAACCACACACCACTTCCTAGAATGTTTGTTTCCCAAGGGCTTCTCATTCATGCCACGTGTGACCTCAGATGCAAAACAGCTTCGGAGTGGGGGTGATGCTTTTCTGATCTTTCAAGTCGTTGTATGAAAGTTTCTGTAATCTGGTGATGTCTGTGGGGAAGGGGTACTAGACTCTGCTGCGCGATTTCTCTGTCTGTGGTTCTTACCCCCCTCCATGGATTCATTCGTACTTTTCATCTCCTGTGCATCTGTAGCACGCCAGGCACCCGTGTAGGTATTAGGAGCAGAGCTGTGAGTAAAACAGCTCTTTTCCTCTAGGGATCTTACGTTCGAGTCCTGGGGAACAGGAAGCAAACAAGTGCATGTGCAGCTTGTCAGAGGACAAGTGTGGTGAAGGAGCAGCAGGCTCAGGGAGAGCAGGAGGTGGCGCAGGAGGAGCTGTAGTTGGAGAGTGGTCAGCGAAGACCTTGCTGATTTCGTATTTGTGTTGAGACCTGAAGGAGTAAGCCATGTGGACAGCTGACGGGACCATTCTAAGAGGAGGGAACGGCCAAGTTCAAAGGCCATAGATGTCTATGCCTTTCTACCCCTGCCCCCCATTTCTCCACATCCAGAATTCTCAGGTCTTCCAGGAGCAACGGGCATGAAAGTTTCTGGGACTCCCGGGGGGGGGATATTGTAATTTTTTCACCATCCTGTGGTGTCTGGCTTTCTCCCATCAAACCAAAGCCCATGTGCTAATGCATGGCCCAAAATAGCAGTGAGCAAGCCTTTAATGGAATTCACACACGAGGCATCATTGCCAAGAATGGTGAGGATGGAGGAGCAGGGGGACAGGCCAGGAAAGGGGATGTGGGCAAGGAGCCTCAGCACAGGCAGCAGTCAAGCCTTGATGGAATAGCACGGCAGCCAGCAGCCTTTTCTCTGCTTTGAAGCAGCTCAGGGCAAACCGCTGGCATCTCGCTGAGAGATGCTCTCCCTTTTCTCTGTTGAGTGCTGCTGAGACAGAAATGACTTCTTAGGGTTCCTCTGAGTATGTCTTTACTGCTGAGAGTCCTGCATTCAGGCTCTGCACTTAACATCTGCGTGTCCTCTTGAAGCCTCAGTTCCCCCACTGGGATACTGTCAGAGTCCCATGTCGTAGAGCCATGGCGAGGATGAGATGGTGCCTGATGGTGTCTGGCTTGTCTCCCTTGTTTAGTACAAAGCAAATATAATGTCTTGCTCATTGTTTTTAAATTACAAAAGCAGTGCACACTCATTGCAAAACATGTAGCAATGCCAAATAAATGAAAGAATGAAAGTTTCCCACCATAGGAGAATCCATTGTTAACTATTTGGTGGTCAGACGCTTGACCTTTCCTATGCGTATGGACACAGGCATGTGGGGGCTTCTGCACACAGTCACACAGCAGCACATACACAGAATGCTATTCTAACTAAGGAAAGGGAAGCAGAAATGAGATTAAAGCAGACATACTGTTCTACAACTTGTTTTTCTTAGGTTCCACTGATGTAATGAAGATAATACTTTGCTTTAATAACATGTACACGTCATTGTTCATGACACTGTGTAACATTTGTGAAATGTATACACGTAATTTGTGCTTGTTGGTGCACAGTGCTGTTGTGAGAAACTTCGCTGTGACCGAGGCATTTAGTATGGAGGACATAGCACTGAGCTCAGAGACATCAGCCTACCTGAGCCTCAACTTTCTCATCTGTAGAATGGGCTTTTGTCTCAGGTTTCAAGAGCTCTTCTTCTTTCATGATCTGTTTAGAAAATGATGTGTAAGTTGAAAAATAGCAAAGAGCTCCTGCTTCAGGCAGTTTGATACAGTTGCACAGACTTCCCTGAAATAGCGCAAGTGGAATGAAGGCAAATGGCACCGCAAACCATGGGACTTTGAAGTTGGTGATGAGCTGTTCCCTCAGGACTCAGCAGTTCAGGCAGGAGACAACACAAGGAGGGAAATTATAGGGCACAAGTTATATGCTGTTATTTTCACATCCCACAACTTTGGAACAAAATCCATAATATTCTTTCTCTGCGCAATTCCTCCATGCTCTGAGGACTGCTTGTCAGCCCAGGGACCGCATCTGATGAAAGCGTGTTTGCTGACGTCAGATGGCATTCCCCTTGGTTGCAGGCATCCTGGGAGATAACATCTCCAGGGAGATAAGTGCCCAACTCCCTCCTCTCTCCTCCTTTCCCAAGGAGAGGGCACACTGGCCTGTTCAGCCCACCTCCAGGATGCCTACTGGCCGCATGAATGGTGAGAAGGATCGCTGTGTCACAAGGTCACTTTCAAAAGCAAGCAAGCAGCTAAGTGGGTGGGCACTTTGCCCAGAGGACCTTGGGCCGTGTACTTCCCAGTACTCATCTCCAAGGTCCATTCTGGGATTCTTAACACGGTATTGTGCTATCCTTCCTTGAGTCCAAGTGATGGTAAGATTGAAGTTTTGGTGTAAGAAAGGGAGAGGTGTCTTTTGGTCCTCCCCGATTCACTGTGTGCCTTCCCAGTGAGGCAGAGGTTCTGTTTGTATAAGTCTAGCTAATAAGAATGCATATTTGTTTTTCTTTCCGGAACCTCCTGGGGAGCATTCATTGTCAAGGCATAGTTAGACATTTAGAGATTTTCAGATTTCAATAACCACCAATTCTTTTGACTTTAATCTCTATATCTCAGAGACATTATAGAAAAGGAGATTGCTTTTGTTGTCCTAGAAACAAAGCTGCAGCCTGGAAAATTAACAGTCATTCGCTGTTTTTGGAGTGATTTTAATCTCTGATTTTCTCCTTTCCATTCAACCCTATTTGGATTATATATTGCTAGAGGAGCTGAGTAGGAGCGAATTACCAGGCAGGAATATTTTCCCACCATAGCCAGGATGGAGGAATTACCATCTCCTATTCTTACCCCTCTCTTGCAGAGAGATCTGGGAGAAATACGTAGCTGATATGGAGCAAAGCCCTGAATACCAGTCAGGCCTCGGGGGGCCCCCTACCTCCCCTCACCCCAGCTTCCTCTTGGGTCAGGAGTAGACTTCACCATCTTATCTAGGATAAAGGACGGGCTCTTTTGATCTTTCTTGTCAGGAGCTTCATTTGTTGTTGGCAAAAGTCAATTTCCTGGATCAAAGTGAGCTTAGGAAGGCTTAGATGGTGTCCCGGTGCTGTTAGCCGACCATGTTTCACCGAGTTGCATTTAAATGAATCACAGACATATGGGTTACATTTCACTTAGAATACACATGGCTTCAGAAATTAAAGGATATCCTTCTTTAACCAAGAACTTGGCAGATCTAAAGTATTCAAAATGTTTTTCCAAACTCTGAACGCAGCTGGGCTCCCCATTCCTTGCAGCTAAGACTGTCTAACCCAGGGAGACCGGTGCCGAGGAAACAGTTGGATGCATGGGTGGGGACGCCAGAGTTGGATGAGCACTGCCTGTGGGTGTCTGAAATTTTTTCCAAATTTTTTTTGGAAACATCATCAATGGAATCAACCCTGCTTCATCGAAGGCAGTGAGTACATGAATGAATTTAAATTTCAAGGGCTGTGTTGGGCTCCTTCCCCTGGAGAGTTCTGGTGATTCTATTTGAACTGTAGTTTCCAGCTGTGGTTTTGTAGACTGAGACTTATTTCATTTACATTTCTCATGCTGTGCAGAACCCCTGGAGTTGCAGAGCCAATGGTTTGCCAGATAGTCTGATGTGATCCTTGTATAAACCAAATCCTCAACCACACCACTGCATAAGTAGGGTCTCTAATTGCAATGGATTGTTTATGTGTCCTTCAAATCCATATGTTGAAATCCTAATCCCTAAGGTGACAGCATTAGGAGGTGGGGCTTTAGGGCTGTGATTAGGTTATGCAGCTCCTGCCCTCGTGAATAGGATTAAGTGACTTCATAAAGGAGATCAGGAGCTACTTCACCCCTGCTACCCGGTGAAGACACAGCTAGAAGAAACATTGATGAAGCAATAAGTAGGCTCTCACCAGACACCAAATCTGCTGATGCACTGGTCCAGGACTGCTGTCTCTAGTACTATGAGAAATTCATTTTTATTGTGTTTATAAGCCACTCAGTATGGGGCATTTTGCTATGGCAGCCTGGATGGACTAAGGCACGTTATTTCTAAATCATTAGGAACATGGCATCCCTTCCTTAAGGTCTGTTGTTTAAACTCAGTGTCAGTACTTAGGAGTGGTACTCCAAAGGGTTGCAGCTATACTGTTAATTAGGAGTGGTACTCCAAAGGGTTGCAGCTATACTGTTGGCCTAAGTAAGTATAAGAGGGCATCCACAGAGAAAATAACCTAGATGTGTTGGTTGTGAAGGCCATGGCCAATAAGCACCACACACCCCATTTCATGGAGTGGAGTAGACTTAGGTTTGGGTCCAAGAGAGACCCAGATTCAATTCCAGGGCCTGATACCTCCTGGTTATATGGTCTTGGCAATCACTTGTCTTCTGAGTTTTACTTCTCCATCTGATTCATAATTCTCAATGATTCATAGTACATCTGAACCATAACACTCACAGTGGTTCATCTGATTCGTAGTAATACTGAGAAGTGAGCATTTACTGACACCTGGTCCCTATGTGAAGACTTTGAAAGGAATATTGCTATTATGCACATTTTATAAATAAGGAAACGTAAGCCTGAAGAGTTTAAGTAATTTACCCAATGTCAGGCAAAGCCAGGAGTTAAACTCAGGTCTGTTTGCCAGTTACAATTGTACTTTTGTACAGAATGTCTTTACATTAATATCTTCATTGCAGGGTGTTGTAGGTTGAAAAATGTACCTTCTCTTCCCCTAAAATGTCCATATCCTAATCTCTGAACATGTGACAATGTTGCCTTATATGAAAACAAATTTTTTGTAGGTATTATTAATTTAAAGATGGGAAGATTATTCTCGATTATATGCATAGCCCCTAAATGAAATCACAAATATATTTATTTATTTATTTATTTATTTATTTATTTATTTATTT
>NW_004955408.1:11725478-11726425 GCF_000276665.1 Chinchilla lanigera | reverse complement strand
CCTGTTTTATGGCTAAGTAGTACTCAAACACCACATCTTTTTTATCCAATCCTTGGTTGATGGGCATTTGGGGTGTTTCCAAGATCTAGCTATTACAAATTGTGCTGCTATAAATATGGATGCACATGTATCTCTGTGGTATGTTTTTAATTCTTCTAGGAAGATACCTAGAAGGAAATAACTGGGTCAAATGGGATCTCCAATCCTAGTTTCTTAGAGAATCTCCACGCTGATTTCTATAGTGGTTGCACCAGTCTACACTCCCACCAACGGTGGAAAAGGGTTTCTTTTTCCCCACAGCCCTACCAGCATTTGTTATTGGTTGATTTCTTGATAATAGCCGTTCTTTCTGGGGGATGGACTCTCAGTGTTGTTTTAATTTACATCTCTTGAATGACAAGTGATGTTGAATTTTTTTCATATATTATTTGCCATTTGTATTTCTTCATCTGAGAACTGTGTATTCATCTAAGATGCCCATTTTTGCTTCAGTCTTTAAATTTTGGAGGTCTGATTTTTCTTGAGTTCTTTATATGTTCTTGGTAGTAATCGTTTATCTGAGGAACAGCTGACAAACATTTTCTCCCACATTGTGGGTTGTCTCTTCACTCTGTTGGTTGGTTCTCTTGCCATGCAAAAGCTTTTTAATAAGATGAGATCCCAGTTGTTGATTCTTTGTGATAGTTCCTGTGTAATTGGGGTTTTATTCATCAAGTCTTTGCCTACACCACTGCTTTCAAGAGTTTTACCTATTCCATCTTCCAGCGGATTTAATGTTTCTGTTTTAATATTTAGATCTTTCATCCTTTTGGATTTAGTTTGATGCGTGGTGAAAGATGAGTCCAATTTCAATCTTTGGCATATGCAGAGCCAGTTTTTTCCAGGACCATTTATTAAAGAGACTATCTTCCAGTGAATGTGTTTGGCACCTTTGTCAAAGATAAGGT
>NW_004955408.1:11719980-11723159 GCF_000276665.1 Chinchilla lanigera | reverse complement strand
TTTGGTTTTTCTCCGGTACCGGGAACCAAACTCACGACCTTGCGCTTGCCAGGCAGGTGCTTTGCCGCGGAGCTAAATCCCCAGCCCCCACAAATATATTTATAAGAGACAGACAGAGGGAGACTTGGCCACAGACTGAGAGGAGAAGGTGACATGACCAGAGTGGCAGAGAATGGAGTGATGTAGCTACAAGCCGAGTAAAGCCGGCAGCCATCAGTGCTGGAAGAGACGAGAGCAGATTCCCCCAGAGGGAGTGTGACCCTCCTGACACCTTGATTTTGGCCCCCAAAATATTACTTTTATTCTTTTGGCCTCCTGAGCTGTGAAAAAAAAAATCCTTTTGTTGTTTGATTTACCAAGTTTGGGGTTTGTGGTTTAGGTGTAATTTATAGTAGTGTGCTTAGTGTGATGTCTGGCACATTGCAATTAGGTTTTCAATATGTGGTAACTTTTGTTAATGCAAAGTCAAGAACAAATGTTTTCTGAAGTGTCTTGGTGATGCAAGGCATGGCAAGAAAAAGATACCTTGAGAAATAATCTGCATGGTTATTGCCTGTTGACATTTCCTAAATTCTAGTCATATTCTTCAACAACCAGTTTGCCCTTAGGGAACTTCCGGCTGAGGATAACTTAGACTGATTGTCAGAGATTAATAACAATGACAATAATAATGAAGATGGCCACAGTGTAGTAGGGTGCCCGTGTCACAGGCACCCGACTACAATCTTTATGTGGTTTGCCTAATTTAATCATCACAATATCCTATGAGGTGTAGGTGCCTGTATTAGCCCTATTTGACAGATGGGGGCCCTCATGCATAGAGCAGTTGGACGTAGTCAGAGTCATCTGGATAGGAAAGGCTGAGGTAGGGTGTGAAGCCAGGTCTGTTCGATTCCAAACTCCAAGGCATTTAGGTTCCTTAACCAGGAAGTTAGGTTGTCTCTCAAATGTCCTCTCGTGGCTCAGTATGCTTTGGGCTCAGCATGACTTCTCCGTTATTCTCCCACTCCTCTTCCCTTTCCTTCTACCTTCCCTAGCCCTGGTTAGAATTTGAGTGTTGGTGCAAAGTGGTGCTATCAGCCAGGCAGGTATGGATCAGAGCCTGGCTCCTTGCAGTCTTTGGAAATGGGAGCTTTGCCATGTCATTAGAGTGAGTTTCCTCATCTACACCACGGGGATAGCAACAGCGGGCACTTCAAAGGCTGTTCTGTGGATTCAGTGAGGGAATATTCTTAAAGTACTTGCACACAGCCTGCTGCACTGGAGAGCACAATAAATAGCCACTGTTATTTATATTAGGATCTGAAAAACATTTTAGCATGATGTAAGAGGGAATTCCCCTGAGCTGGTTTCCAGATGTAATTAAGAAGAATTGACCTTAAAATCCGTTACCCCAGGGAGAAAACTCACTCTGCTCTCCAGCCATGCCCCTTCGTCCTGACTGTATCTCCAGGGTCCTCCAGCTGGCCAAACTGTACCTCTTGCCTGTGCCTGCAGAGCCTGTGCCTTCCCTTGGAAGGCCCTGAACTGTCTGATAAGGAGATCAGGATTGGCTCCCTGGTTCCCGCTCTATCTCCTTCCAGAGACCCACAGCCGGGCTGCCTGCACAGCCAGGAAGGATGTGCATGGGCTTCTTTTGTCTTGAGCTTATTTCTTCTGGCTGCCCTTCAGCAGGAGCCCGGGGTAAAATGAATGGGAGGAAGCTGTCAACTGCCCTGATGGCCTCAGAGCTAAGGGAAGCTGGAGACAAGGAAGTAGTCCGGTGGTTCTTGGGTTTGAAGATCCCTTTATCATCAGCTGTTTACCTTAAAATAACAATAGCTAACATCTAGGGACTGAGCAGTTACCCATTTTACATAGATATTTTTTTTAAAAGCTTACATATATTTATGCAAATGCAGATACTATACCCCAGAGGTTATATAATTTCACATAGATTTTTAAAAAATCCTATGTATATTTACTCAAATGGAGATACTATACCGCTGGGTTTAAATTACTTAAACTCTTTTTTTCTATTAGAAATATAGCAAAGACACTATCAAAAGACTTTTAAAATTTTTATACAATAACTTTTGGTCATGTTTGATATTTTTCAGAATAATACTGTAGAAAAAAATTACAGTTTTAAAACAAATGAGCTCATAGTATGTGTACTATTTTATACTTTTTATTAATTTGTCTTCAGTATCTTTCTACATTAAGTCATTTATAGTCCTATTTCATTTTTTAGAATGGTGAAACCCATTGAATGGATGGATCAAAATTTATTGATTTCCTTATTAATGGATAATTAGATTTCTGATTTCTTGTTATTACAAATAATACTGTAGTGATAGGTCTATGCAGGATCTTTAAACACATTTCCAAATATTTCCATAGGCTTGACATATGTTCATATGGCATATACATTTAAAATATTTTAAATGTTTGAGAAGTTGTACTTCTGACTGTGTAGCTACTACCCAAAAGCAGTAACAGTTTACATTTATATGGCAGAGTACGAGAGTGTATTGAGGATACATTTCCATATACATTTATCATAACATTTTGAATGGCTCTATGATGTCGCATTGTTTGTATCTGCCATGATTAACTCTTAAAATTTCTTACAATAGAAAATTAGCAAATGTACACATTGATGAGAATAATATAATGAATCTCTGTACATGCATTATCAAGATTCAGCAATAATCAAGATGCTAGATGAACTTAATCATCCCTTATTGATGGATATTCAGATTGTTTCTAGTTCTTCTTTTAAAAATGTTTACAGACAGTGCTGGACTGAATATATTTGTACTCTTTGGGAGGTTCTCATAGAGGGTTACTTGATAAATATGAAGCACTGGATGGAAGGGAATTTGCAAGTAATACTTGCACATAGAATGGGAAATTGCCTTTGGCTTTTCAAGTTTATATTCACCACCCTTATTGAGAGATCCTATTTTCACAAACTCTTCCCCGTAGATTAATTGTTGAGCTTGGGCAGACTATTTATTTATTTATAAAAGAAAAAAACCAAAATTTCAAAACAAGGTAATAGGAGGGTAACAACAGTTAATACATTGCATATTGTTATTTTTAAATTAGTTATTCAGAGTACAAGATATCAGCATTTAATTGTCCAAACAATATTAGCACAAACTTTTCTTTTCAATGAACTAAGAGATAATAGT
>NW_004955408.1:11617509-11718604 GCF_000276665.1 Chinchilla lanigera | reverse complement strand
TTTTTTTTTTTGCCAGTACCATGCTGTTTTTATCACAGTAGCCTTATAGTATAATTTCAAATCAGGGATAGTGATGCTCCCTCCCTGCCTTGCTTTTGTTGCCCAGAAGTGCCTTTGCTATTCTAGATCTCTTCTGGTTCCAAATGAATTTTAGGATTGTTTTCTCTAATTCTGTGAGATATGCTGTTGGAATTTTGAACAGAATTGCATTAAATCTGTATAACGGTTTTGGAAGTATGGCCATTTTCACTATATTCGTTCTTCCTACCCAAGAGAAAGAGATATTGAGAAAGGAATTTTGAGAGTTCAGTCTTTGAGGAGGCTTTGGATGTGCAAGACAGAAGAGATGAGGGGAAGGAGGAAGGAATTCAGACTAAGAAAATAGTATCCAATATTTGGTCTGGCTAACGAGGAGCTCAAAGCTATACTCCTAATAATCTCTTAGGAATTCAGTATTCCTAATCAGCTAGATAACTTGAGTTCAGAAGAGAGGTAGGGATGTCAAGGTTAGGAAAGGGGATACTTTTCCTTGCATAGCTGGGAGCCATTTGAGTGGTGGAGGGCTCAATTTTTCATTCTCTTTTTTACTTTGAGCTAAGTTCTCTGTAGATTCGGATAAAACCATGTGGTCAAGGAAGTAGTTGGGTCACTTCTAGGAAAGGTGTTTGAAATGTACGGAAACTAGGCTGTATTTTCTACACCTTGGAGAAGCATCTTTCCCTTTACTCCTCCACTGCAGAAAGGTCTGAGTTGAGCCTTGTGGATGGAGGTATACCAGCAGTGGGGCCCATAGATGACCAGATGCTGAGCACAAGGCAAAAATGATTCCTTCACAATTTGGGTAGATGGAGGAAGTCTCCTGAGAAGCAGGGCATAGGGTGTGCGGCACAGATGCATGCATGGAAGTATGGTTAGATTTGGGAGATGCACTGGAAATCCCACCTTTCAATTGTTTCTTTTCCCCTAGCCCTAAGATCAGACCAGACTCTTCGTCTAAGCTCCCTAGAATTAGATGCTCCCTGCCCTCTGAACTTTCTGCTTGGGCAATGGAGCGTGACTAGCCTGGGGGAAAATGACAGGTGAGGCCACACTGGAGCCTTTGGACTGAGTTTGTCCTAAAAATAAAACCACATTTTCCTTTTGCCCAGGAGATAATTTGATTTTATGAGAAGAAGCTTTACTCTATCTCTGTTTTGATTTCGCTGACGTACACAGACCTTTGGCTGACCCCTGGAATACTAAGTGGAGAGGCTTCTGGGGAAGTTGGGGGACAGTCGCAGGTCTTGATTAAACTCATCCACAGGTGACTGCTGGTCAGAGAATCTCCAGCCTTTCTGACGAGCCTTGAGTGTCCTGGGCTTGAGCATTGAGAAATCTTAGCTTCGGTTTTCCTTCCTTCTCTCCCTTCACTCAACAAATTTGAGGAGCGCCAACCGAGTGGCAGGCACCGAGGTCGTGCTGGGTGTTCATGGGAGAGACAGAAGAGCAGGTAACACAATGTGGCCCATCATGGGGCTTAGAGCTTCCAGGAAGGGACAGACATTAAACCCTTACACAACCATGTGGGCTGCTAGGGTGACGGAAGTGGGGCTGCTGTGGTAACAGGAGGGAGGGGAACCGCCCCTGGATTGGGGATCCAGGAAGGCTTCTAGAGGAAGTGAAGAAAAGAATGTGGTAGCGGTGGCGAGGGTGTGGCTGCGTGGGCTCATTCAGTGGGCGGTGTGTGCCGAGCAGCGCAGTAGGACAAATAAAGGACAGAAGGCAAGAGTAACACGCGAAGGTGAAAGGATGTTCTCTAAGATTAGAACAGAGAGGGGGAAGGAAGTGACGAGAGCCTGGGGAGGCGGACAGGTGAGTCCCTGAAGGGCCTTTCAGGCTACTTAAAGAGTGTGGACTTTCATCACAAGGGCAATGTGAAGTGATGAAGGATATTTTAAGAGGCAAATGGGGACAGCATCCAAGTGACTTTACAAGTTCTAATTAAGGGAAGAGGTGGCAGATACAGACAGAAGAGGATGGATTCCAGAGATATTTGCGGGATGGGCTCATGGAGACCAAGGGAGGGTGTATTCAAGGGCTATCCCAAGGTTCTCAGCTTGAATAAGTAGCAGGACAATGGTGGCCTTTTGTCCAGGTTTGTCCTTATCTTATGGAGGGACCGTGGGCAAGCTCCTTTTTTTCTCAGATCTTTAGTAGTCTCATTACAGGAAGGGGATAATCCACAGTCACCACCTTGCAGGATCGTGGGGGACCCCCTGATGCAGCCTGTGTGAAAAGTCATGTCCTGTATTCATTCTCCACAGAGGCCTAGCAGAGCACACATCTGTCCCTCCTTCCTTACGTCTGCCTTTCCGCCTTATCTACAATTCTGAGTACTGGATCTCACAGGAACTGGGGAGACCTCTGCCCGTCCAGCTGCTGAGTTGTCCCTGTGGGCCTCCCTGGGGATCTCAAACTGGCTTTTGTTGAAAACAATGATATCATTGAGTGGGTGGAGCTGGGCCAGTTGAAGGAGAAATGGGGTCTTTATGACTTCTGTACTTATGGCTGTCTTCCAGCCTCTTCCATAGGGTCCTATGTTCCCCACTGTGCCCTTCGGCCTCCCTTTCCTCCAAGTTTGCGGGTTTGCAAAAAGCTGGGAGCCCTGCGTGTTCTCCGCTTGTATCAGTCTCCCTGGAGAGAGGTCCAGATGGGCGAAGGGCCTATAATGGCTGCATTATATCAGGCATGGTTTCTTTTTCCAAGTCCCCCCTTCCAGGGAAGGGAAGGGCAAGTTATGAAAAGAGAACCCTTTAGAGGGAGATGGAAGTGCTAGGGAAAGATGATCTAAGCCTGAGAGAAATGTCTTCAGGCTCCTTGTATTCTGTTGCGTGACTTACTGATCCTAGATGTCAGGCTTGTGGAAGAATGCAAAGGTCAGACTGACTTCTCAGGTATGTGGTGATAGAAAGGTCACCAGAGAAAAGGGAATCAGCAATGTTGAGTGGGTACTTAGCTTCTCATCCATTGCTATCTGCGGTCACTACACACACACACACACACTTCTCCTCCACAGCTGTGCAGGCAGCTTGTTAGGGGGAACTGGAAGTTGGTCATCACACTGGTGTGCAGCTGTTCTGGGAAGGAAGGAAGAAAGATGGGCCGTGAAACCATGACTTGCCCGTTGGAGACCAAACAGTAGCACCTGCCCTCTGCGTGGCCACAGATGGCCTCCTCTAACCTTCACATCAGAAAATGCAGGGGCCAGGTGGAGGGCAGGAAAACCCATGCCTGCATCTTGGCTGCCATGTCGCCTGCTCCTAGCATAGTGCCTGGCACATGACTGGTCTCAGTAAATATTTGTGGAGTGTGTAGCAAGTCATGGTGTGAAAGAGGTACTGACCACCCACCCACAGCAAACACGTGATGAAATCAAGCCGGGAAGAGCATAGGCTTAGCGATGCCAAAGTGCCCCACAGTCTGTACCATTTTACACTGCCCCGAGGAAGTCGCAAGATTGGTGAGATTGTATGAACATCTTTCCTCTTTGTTTTCTGGGCCATCCATATGGCCTGACTTTTGGGTTACCTACTGCAGACATTTAGCTTGCTCCCCTTGATTGAGAATGATGGGTTTAGAAATAAAGCCTAACGATGTGGTTCAGTTGGTTTCACTCTTTTTCAAATCCTTTCCCTGTGAAGGCGTCGGGTGGGGTGGAGAGAGGGTGGTAAGTGAAGACTGTTTTGCTGCAGTTGACTGCAACTTGCGCTACCCATCCCCTTCCTTGTTTGGTAAAGGGTGTGAGTAAGATGAGGGAAAAGCAGAGGAGCTAGTTTTGGAAAGGGTGAGAGGCGGGAATTAATGGATGGTCCCTTCGGGAGCTACCACTGGGCCATCTGATTCCACGTGGGTGTCACTCGTTTGGAAATTCAGAAATGAGGCGAGTGTCTGGGCTTGTCATGCGGTCATTTGGCCAAGTGTGGAGAGGAACCTTCGCTGATCCCAGGTGCCCCAGCACTAGTAGAGTGGAAATGGAGTATTTCTCTAAACAAAAAGCAGGTCATTGTCATCTCAAGAAAATGGAACGGGTGCTGGGCAGGTATCTACTGTGGCCTATGGGGTTTTAAGTTCCGAAGTTCTTGATTTGTGCTTTGGCTGTGGTTTATGCTTTAAAATCCTGAGAAACATTGGGCAAGTTCATAAAACTTACTGACATATTTAATCAGCGTCTGAAAGGGATCAAGCACAGACTTTGACTGCAGATTAATTTGTGCTCTTTGATTACTTGTTTTATGTTTGTTTTTTTGGTTGCTGTTTTCAGGGTAGGATCCACCTGGTCCCCTCTTTCTGAGCATAAATTCCAGGGTCCAGTTACCTTAGAGGGTCCTTTTCTTTACCCGTCCTGTGGCTCATCCACAGGGCTATCTTCCCTTACATCATAGCTGTTTCCTCACACCCTTATACAGGCACTTCCCGCCAGGTTATCTGCGGTATCAGGTGATGAAAAACACTGTTATTTACCCAGAACTAGTTGCTAGCAAGGCTGCTTCCAGGCAGTACTTTGCTTTTGAATTTTTGTACTTCTGAGAAAAATGTCATTTCTCTGAACTGTTCTTCCCCACTTCCAGCAAATATCCATAAAGGGCTATTCTGGACTTCGTAGAATAAATCCGTGAACTCTTCTTGATGAGAGTTCACCAAAGGCCCCTTAGGTCCCCGATAATTAGGTTGCCTAATCCCAAAATATCATCCTATTTTCACAGACAGCTTACTCATCTTCATGGAGGCAGCCAACAGGGAGACACAAAGAAGATTAAATAAAAACCCTGCTGGTCAGAGGAGTAAACGCTGCTCATCTAAACATCCTTTGGTATACAACAAAAGCAAAACACAGGACCAGGGTGGTCGGAAGGGTGCCAGGTCTTGTGGGGATTCAGAGAAGAAATAATGGGAAGTGGCTGATGAAGAGAAGTGTTGACTTAACGCATTGTTTGGAAACTTCCTTAATAGGAGGTTAAAAACAACACAGAGAGCAGTGCTGGCTTTGTGCCGGGCTTGCGGGTGGCGCCATCTTGCCACCGGTGTTGCTTCTGCTGCCGCTCTGACAGTGCTGATGCTTGTTCTAGAGCATCCTCAGCACAGGAGAGGCCCGAGGTCTTTACTAGAGGAAGAACCTTTAAATTTCCTCCTTCCTGGCCTTTCTGCTCCCTCAAAAAGGAATGCTTCTGCATGAGGGCCTCCGGACTTACCCATGCCATATTTGGACTTGAGCTATGTCTTTGGCATGTCTGCCTCTGTTCCTTTGGAGTCAGAGGTGGAGGGAACACTAGTTTGGAGGCCTTGGTTCTGAAACAATTCTGTCTCTGCTTTCTCTTTCTTTTACTCTCTTCAAAAAGCAAAAGAGAGCAATACTTAGCGTATTTGCTATTTTGTCCCTAATGTGGACTAGCTTAGGCCATTACATGAGAGTAACGTTCTCTGCTTTTCAAAAACATTTCCCAGTGCCTCCCTGTCCGGGGCATCACCATTTCTATTTGGTAAAAAGGGAAAACGAGGCTGAGGAACTTGTGACCTACCTGGTATCACCTCGCTGGCCAACAAATATTTGTAGCAACAAGTGCAAACATACCCCAAAAAAGGCCAGTGTTATGAGTAATCAGACACCCTTGATCTCGGTTTAACCTATGTCTAGATCTTGCCGTGTGTATGTCACTAGTCCTGGAGAAAATAACAGTGGTATTTGTATGTAGCAAATACTTTACCCTTTACAATTTTTTCACATTTGTCCTTTTTCACAATTTTTCACATTTGTCCACTATTCACAAATAGGTAATTTACTATGTGCCAGGTACTGTTCCAACATTTTGCAGCAACCCTATAAAGGAAAGTTTGTCATTCTCTGCATTTTACAGAGTATAAAACCTGGGGTATAGAGATGTTATTAACTTGTCCCGCGTCACACAAGTATTGTCAGAGCCAAGTTGTGAACTTGTTCTCTCATCTGATCCTCTCAACATCGCTGTGATGCAGTAATTCTTACTCTGTTCATTTTGTAGTCTAGGAAATTGGGGGAATTTAGGAAGCTCAAGAGAAAATAATTCTCATATAAATACATTTAGGTTTTACATGATAAAGGCTTATTTATCAAATTAATGGAATAATCAGAAAGATGATAAAACTGGTTCAAAATGGTAAGAGAAACTAACATGTGTATGTGTGTGTGTGAGAGAGAGAGAGCGAGAGAGGGAGAAAGGTTTTTAATATAGGTTAAACATCCTCAATCTGTAAATCCAAACTCCTCCAAAATTCAAAACTTTTTGAGGCCAGCATGACACTATATGTATAAAATTCTACACCTGTCCCCATGTGACAGTTACACTCAGTATGATACAGATGCAATGAAAAAATTTTATAAAATGACCTTCTGGCTATATGTATTAAGGGTATATGAAACACAAGTGAATTTTGTTTCTTGACTTGGGGTCCTATTCCCCAAATATCTCATTATGTTTATAAATATTGTGGTATTAATAACAGTTTGCCAGCTGGAGCACTTCTGGTCCTAAGCATTTTAGATAAGGGGTACTCAACCTGTAGTGAAAAAAGAATTGCTAAGATAAGATTGCTAGGTCAGATACAACATTGGTTGCTATCCTAGGGGCAATAAAACCATATCCTTTGGAGTACCTTTCTAGTGAATGGCAGTATTTATATTTCTAATTATAGCTTTTTAAGTTTTTACAACCTAGCGTCTAATTCTTCAGGGCCCTATGAGAGCTGAGCTAGTTAACAGTAGGTGGTAGCTTTATCAACGCTGTAACCCTCCACCCAGGCAAAGAAAGTTAGGGAGGCCTTTCGCCTTGAGATTTGACCAGACTCATTGAGAGACATCACAGCCATCTTTTGCTTTATATCAGGGCTTGGAAAGCCTGAAGGGCTGTACCTTGTGCAAGTGGCACTAGAATCAAAGCATTCTGAACCTTGATTTTCCTTGTACACTGTACTAGTGTCATTTAAAAAAATTTTTTTTTGAGACCATGTATGTATTTTTCTATGTTATTCAGGCTGGCCTTGATTTGAGATCTTCCTGACTCAGCCTCCTATGTACTGGGATTATTGACATGCACTACCATACCTGGCTAAAAGTTTTTTAATTGACACATAAAATGGTACATATTTATAGGCCCTCTTTAGCTTTTTGAAGTGGGGAGCAGGAGGCAAGGGATGGAGAAGAGAACTTAAGATAGTAAAATTGGTAACATAGAATAGGACAATTCCTTGGGCCTGAAAAAAGTATCTTCTGGAAAAAGTATGAAGTATACAGGTTTCCTAGTCCTTCCTTACAGGACACGATCTTCAGCAGGGCTGGGATGCGGCCTGGGGTTCTGTACTTCTTTGTACTTTCTGGTGTTGTGCAGGTGCTGCCTGAGTCCCATGTGACATGAAAGCGGCCTGTGTCCTGGCTAACTCAGGCCGGAGGGGGACAGGTTCACAGGGGAGGGAGCAGGAAGGCTGAGCCTCCCCAAGCACCAGCAGGACGCACTCACCAGGCTGCTCTGGGAAGACCTTAGCGGAGCAGAGCAGCAGGCCTCAGAGGAGCAGCGCAGTGAGAAAGCCCTGGCCTGGCTGGAGTAGGGACAGTACAGCTCGCCCTGTGTCTGCACTGCTCTGCAAGGCTCTCTGCAAATCGCTACCACTTCGTCTTCATCAGATAAGTTTCCTTATCTGATGCTGGAGGAAGGGGAGTTGAGCTCCTCAGAGACGTGTTGCAGATTTATTTTAGTCCCGTTGCTCTTCGCTCCTGAGAAGGGGTTTGAGTTTGCAGAGGCGTTGGAAACTTGTCTGACAGTAGATAGTAGTTGAAGAGATTGTCCTGGCGTTGAAGGCTGCGAGCCTTGGGGAGGGAGTGAAGGCAGGCAGGGCTGTGCGGACTGCAGTGGGCTCTGGGCCTGGCTGCCCACTCAGACCGAAGGGCGTCACGTTGCCACATGCGATTCTGCTCTCACGGTTTATGTCCGCTGTTCAAGGAACAGCTTATTTGCTTAGGTGGGATTCAGAAGATACAGGTTTCACTCAACGCCTTTGCGGGTCTGAGCAGCCCCAGTTTTCACTGTGGGCCAGCTGCTCGTGTCACAAGGATGCTGTGACACGGAGGACAATGTCTTGATCTCCCACCTGCTGGTGGCTTCCGAGCGCAGAGCCAATGGGGCTGGAGGCGGCAGGGGACAGCAGTGGTTGCTCTCCTATCAAAGCCGGCATGAGGAGGGGGTGGGGTGGGAAATCTTGGACAGTCTCTGCTCTTCCTGGATGCGCATCACTCACAACTCATTTCCTGAAAGTCCTAATGTGATCGAGCGCTGAGAGATGGCTTCCTGCCGAAGTGCCGAGCCAGCCCCTTGACGGAGGAGATGGGAACAAGATGTGGCCAGAGAAGGGACAGCTGGGCCGGGAGGGCCCGCAGTGTCCGTGCTGTCTCTCTCCGTGGGAATAGTAGTGTCTTTGTTCTGGAGAGCAGCGCGAGGGTCTTGCCTCGCACGTGGGCACATATGGCCCCAAATTGGGGTGTGGAGAACATCTAACAACAATGCTTCATTCCCTGTTGATGTAATTGTAGATGTGATGATGAAACACGGCCCTTCTTTTGCTGCTGAAACAAAAGATTTTCCTGGCCAGCATCTGCAGCCCCATTTGGGGAAGGATTTCAATAAAACTAATCCTGAAATTTGTACCTATTCACCTTCCTTTTCCTGTGCCGGGCTTTGCTTGCGCCAATGGCTCTTTGTGGACATTCACACCCAAGAAATAACGGTCTCCTTTTCTTCTGACATCATTTATGACCTTAAGGCCACTATCTTCACCTTCCAATTACAATTGGGTCTGCAGGTTCCTGGCAATGGTTTAGTTTTATACTTCCACCAAAAGCGAGCCGCAGAGTGCTTAAAGAGTGTGGTCAGCAGGATGGGTTTGAAAGTCAGCCTTTGCTGCTGTGGACACGTGGAGCCTGCATCCTCAACTATAAAATGGGAAGGTGTAGAGGGTGAACCGTTAGGACTGCAGATTCTTTGGGTTTTCCAAGTTCAGAATGTTCCAGGATGTGGTAGATGCAGGATGTGGCGGGGGGCTTAGACAGTGAAACGTGTTTAGATATTTCTGAAGTTCGTCTGAAAACTTGTGGTCTAAGGCGGTGGCTCTAAACTTGAGCCTGTATCAGAATTGCCCGGAAAGTTACTAAAAGAGAAGGTTGGATCCCAGCCCTGGATTTTCTAAATGATTCAGTAGGTCTGATGTAGGCTTGACAATTTGTATTTTTAACTATATGTTGATTAACTAAATGTAGTTAGATGGAAGAGGAAGCAGATACTCCCTGTGGAGTCAGGAGACAGACAGAATGAAAGCCAGGGGGTGCCGGGTGCAGAGAGGAAGCTTTCAATTCAGTGTAAGAACTTTGCTGTGTGTGTGTGGTCAGAAATGGAATGAGCAGTCTCAGGAACTCCTTGTCCCCAGAGGTATCCGATGCTGAATGGCCATGCGGCAGTTTCCTACCTTAGATAGAAGTTTTATTCTTTCATGTTCTTACTCATTCATCTATCCCTTCATTCAGAATAAACACGTACTGCCTGCCTGCTGGGAAGAAACCTTGAAAGGCAACTGTGGGCTCTGCCTTTAGGGACCCCACGGTTTAGTAGGTTTGATTATGTGATTTCCAGGGTCCTTTTCACTGCTGGAGAATGCTATGTGGATGGGGGCCGGTGTTAGAATAAGAAGCTGTGGAAAGATTCGTACCTTCTGAGGATGTTCAATTGAGAACTGGCCAGAAGGTGGACATCTCCACAACTCACTTTGGGTTGCTCTCTCTGGAGCACCTTAATGTCCCTGGATAAATGACTTTTTCCCTGCTAAGACTCAGCAGAGGCTCAGGATGTATTTACCACGAGCGTATTTCCTGTGGGAAAATTCACATTTCCTCCCCGGTACCCAGGATGGACCGTTAAACTCTGAACCCTGACCGCTGTCCATTATGCAGTCTGAAAACAGGTCCAGGAAATGGGCAGCAGAAATGAGCTCATTGCTTTTTATCACCTCTCTCAAGTGAGGTACTGGTGAGTTAATGGCTGGGGAGTCCTAGAGAGAGAAAAACAGGTTAACTGCATGAGCTTTTCTGCGTTCTTCCCTCTTAAGATCCACTGAAAACAGTAATGATAATGAACTTTTATTAAGTTCCATCCTGTGCCAAGCACGTTCAACCTGCCACATGTATATTGTGTTACATGATTCTTAAGACAGTCTGATCAACTAGGTGTGTTACTCTAGTTTCTGTGAAAGAGGAAGCTAAGGTAACCAGCTCATGACTCTAGGGACAGAAAAAGTCAGAACTGGAATGAGAACTTCAGTCTTTCGGAACTCCATACCATGCTCTAAACTCCTAATACTCGGAGCTACTCATTCATTACTTTGCTAATTAGCTGAGTAGTTCCTTCATGTAGCAAGTATTAGGCATTGGTACACCAGCGAGCACAGTTCCTTGGCCTCTGCCCTCCTGGAGCTTAGTTTATTTCCTAAGGCTGATGAGTGACTCCTGCCCCATACACGGGGTGGTTGGTTAGGTGCTAAGTCTTAGCAGCTAAGGAGAATGAGAAGGACACATTCCGGCAAGCTGGTGGCTGACCAAAAGTTTCCGTGTGAATGAGACTTTCTCTGCTCTGGCCAGGTTTTGTGCTTTGATGTATTTTTACGTATTCCTCTTGTCAAGGCTGTATGTTAATGCTCGAGCCATTTGCCTTCTGACTGCGCTCTGTGGATGGGGGAGAACTGGAGTCAGGTATCCCAGAACTTGGAGGTGAAAGCAACTCTGGATCCTCAACCATGATCCTCTCTGCCTGGGAAGTGTGGCCTCTTGGAAAACCTGAGTTATCACTTCAGTTTTCTTTGGCTGCCTGTGCTGACCTAGCGTTCATTTTCTACTTTTAAAAAACATTTTAGAAAGAGGTTTTCTGTTTTCAAAATAAATATCTCATAATTACTTTAAAAGTCTATTTCAAAAATAGGTCACTTTGATCAGGATGATCATGTCCTGAACCCCCTGAAGTCATCCCTTTCACAATGGCCTTCGCTTGTCTAGGTCTTTCCAGTGCATGCATGTGTTTGCACATCTGTCAGCTTTCATTACAGTGGACTGTCAAAATACAAGCTTTTCTGGAATTCACTGTTTGTATGTAACATTTAGACACCTTTTCCACACTAGAACATATAGGTCCACATCATTATTTTTTTTCTTCTAGATTAATTTCTAGCAGTGTCTTCCATTAGAAACACCTTTTGCCCACTGACCTGGCCTGTCTGTGGATCAATTCTATTAGATGAAACATCCATTTGGTCCTTTCTCCTTTCTTTTGACTTTGAGAGAAATTGTGGGAACTTTGTTTGGCATTGCCTGGCTTGTGGTGAGGCATTCTTAACTTCAGCTTCAAAAGGTCTGGGAACAAGAGAGAAACCGCTGTCCAAGTTTAGAAAATAAAAAGGAATTTTTTGGAAGAGTAACACACAGAGCTATCAGGTCACAGGAAATCTGAGACCACCAGGTCTTAGGAAGGATGAACAGGCAGCTCCGTGAACCCAGACAGCAGAAGGAGATGTAGTGCTTCCATCTGTTTGGACTTGCAGTTGTGCTCCTTTGGGTTTGCTTAAAGCATAGGCCACCCCTGGACCAAGACCACGCGGTACACTTTGATTGACAGTCCCACCAAAACATGCAACAGGGAGGACGTTATTCTCTGAGGCAGGAGGATGGTTGCAAGTTCGACACCAGCCTGGGCTACAAAGTGAGCTCAAGGCCCGAACTGCCTAGCGAGACCCTGTCTCAAAAAAGAAAGAAAGAAAATAAAGAAAAATTGATGTGCTGGTACTAAAACTCACTGCATGCAGTGTTGGAAAGTTGATCTCGGCTTACGAGAGGCTCCATAGCCCCTGGGATATTTTGTATGTATGTTTGTATGTCTGTTTTCTCAGGAATGAGAAGAAAACTAAGATTATTGCTTTAGTTCCATCAACTCCGTCTGGCCGGAGTGATGCTCCCAATAAGTATAAAATTAATGACAAACTTCCCCATTTTTCTTTTTGTTGCTTCCCTCCTGCTGGCCACCCGGTATCTTCTGCCTGGAGAGGCTTGGGGTGGCCCTTCCTGGTCCAAGTAAATCCCTGGCTATTGTTACCAGGCTAAAGATACAATTTTTTTTTCTTTGCAGGCACCTTTTTGCTCCAGACTATACAGAAACCCACTATACTCCAAGTGGCAAAGCTCAGACCACCACTCTGAAATCTGAGGTAAGTTCGGGTCGTTTTCAGTCGCTGCCCTAGCTGGGTTTCACTCTTAACAACAGTGGATTTGTATCCTGGAGCTGCTCCCGTCGCTGCAGGGATCCTTTTCCTCCTGACTAAAGACCAAAGGAGCAAACAAGGGAGGCAAAATATGTAAAATGTGCATGTGTTGTATCTCAAGTACTTGCTGTCTTTTGCTGAGGAAAATGACTGAAAAAACAAATAGAACGTTTGAGGGTAACTGCCCCGACAGAGCTAGCATAAATCATCCTAGAGCTGTGGTAATTACCAGCATAGTCACAAAACTTTTAAGGAAAAAGTGATTTTCTCGTCATCCGGTCATCTCATCCAATCAGAGGTTTGCTCAGGCCCTTTGAAAAGTCATCTCATCCAATCAGAGGTTTGCTGAGGCCCTTTGAAAAGTCGATGTATAAGGTATACAGAATTGTAATTGTTGTGTCTATAAATTTTATAGTCTGCCTTTTTAATGTGATTTTATGCTATGAAGCGTATCTTATTTTGCTGCTGTCTTAATATTGGACCTTTCCCCTTCAAAGTTGTTTTTTACTAGTACATGTTTGTAGTGAGTAATGAATACATTCATTGCGGGTAATTGGTACCCATACATGGCATATCTTAATTCTCTTTACACCCCCCGAACATCTCTCAGTCCCCTTCCCACTTGTTAAAGATCTATCTCCCTATTTCCTATGGTCTTTTATTTTGCTTTTTGATTTATTTATACTTTGGGTTTCTGGGGAAACCCAAAAGCTGGGGAGTGCGGTGACTTCATGACTCTCTCATAGAAGAGAAACCATACAATATTTAAGATTGTGTGTCTGATTTATTTCACTTAACATTATAGATTCAAAATGCGTCCATTTTCCTACAGATGAGTCAAATTTATCCTTCTTTATAGCTGACTAGTACTCCATTGTGCGTAAATACCACATTTTCTTCATCTATTCAGCTGGTGATGGGATAGCTATTATAAATTGTGCTGCTGTAAACGTGGGTATGGATGTATCACTGTAATATGAGATCTTTAACTCTTTTGGGACGATACCTAGAAGGGGAATAACTGGGTTAAAGTTGTTTTTGAGTAGGGATATTTGCACAAAGATTTGTAAGTTAGAAAACTGTTTTTAAGATGTACACACCTTCTTTTCCAAGGCCTTCCTGGATGGGGGAGGGGAGGAGAGTGCGGCCAGCGTCTGCAGCAGGGAAGGTAGATAGTTGTCTCATCTCCAGGGAGGCTATCCAGCCGCCATCCACACCTCCACTGTCCTCGGTCCAAATTTCTTCCTTCAGATTTCTGTTCTCTGCCTCTAGAGACAGAAGCAGGGGCAGGGACTGGGTAACAGCTAGACTTAGGGAGCCCTTAGCCATTATGACCCCACAAGTACCCTCCTCTGAGACTGGTTCCCTCCCCTGGTGCACCCATAGCTCAAGAATGGGTCTCAGTCTCCAGTGTGCATGAGCTCATGCTTCCTGCCATGGAAGCCCCCGGGGTGGCTCCATCAGACGGAGAAGCTGGGGAATGTGGTGACTTCATGACTGATCTTGATTTGTTTTTTGTGTTCTCAGCTTGTACAGTAGGCAGGGATGTGGCAAGGGCCTTTCTGAGGCAGAGAAGTAGAAGAAAATATCCCTTCTTCCCCAGAATCGGCATCCTTCCTGAAGGTCTTGATTCGAGCACATCCGAGCTGAACCATGACACGGCTTCCTACTTGCTTACATGCCCTGCTGCTGTACTCGTGTGGAGTCCCACCCAGACCAAGGGTCCCAGCCAGTTTTCTCATAGAGGGTCTGAGAGCTCAAGGAGAAACAGGAATGGAATAAACCCATCAGCTGCTCCTGATCCAAGCATTGAGGGCTGTGCTCTGCTCAGCGTGGCCAGGCGTAGCTGGAGTTCTGGGAACCTTATCAGAATTCATTGGCCAGGCCTCCAGGTTGCAGTCTAAATGTAGGTCAGGTCATGGGGGAATGGGTCTGTAAAGTGTTCCAACAGAGAGAGTTATAGGGTTTGGGATCTCAGGCCAGGATTGTAGTCTTGGCTTTCACTAAGCTGCGTCGCCTTAATCAACCCTTCCAACCGCACTATTTTGGATGGTGAGTTTCATCTCTACAAATTAGATACGCTGTTATTCGACTCTCAGGGCTTTGGGAGGGATACCATGAATCACTGATTTTCATGGGAATTTACAAGCGTCCTTTCCAGCCGCACACTTTAGAGCTGAGGAAATTGAGAGATGAAGAAGAGTAAGTTGCCCAAGTTCAGAAGTAGCGAGGCTTAGGCTCGGACTTTCCCCGCTTGTGCTCGAGGAGTAATAAAGCACAGTAATCGCAGCCTGTGCCATTTGCGGATGCTGGTGGCGCCACAGCTGGGAGAGGCAGCGGGTGGAGTTTGGGGACAGGCTGCTGGGGTTCAAATCTCCACTTTGCTATGCCACTCTGTGAATGATTTAAAGTGTTTCTAGTCTTTAATTTTTCCCTTTTAAAACACGGGGATAATAAACTGCTCCGTAAAGTCGTGGTTAGAACGAAAGGGAAAAAATCTGCCCGAGTTCTTGAGTACTAAGAGCTGGAGAGCTGTCAGCGGTAGTGTGACTAAGGGTAGATGGCAGGTGTCCTCATCCCATGTGATGGTGAAGGCAAAAGCCGTCTAAACTGGGGAGCGTGTTACAAGAGCCAGCTGTCGCAGTTTCAGAGCGCATTCAGCCTGTGGGGGTGAAAGCATCATTCCAGAGACGGGAAGAGGCACAGGGCTGCTTTACAGCCGGGCCTTGATTTGCGTTCTCACCCCTTGTGAAAGCACAGGGCTGTTGGAACTGTGGCTGACCTGCGCTCCTGAACTCTTTGCCTCTTCATCATGCCAACGTCTCTGAGCCCCGTGTCCCCAACAGCGACTTAGCCCGCTGCTTCTCCCTGGGAAGGCTCCTGTGCTGTGGAGTTCGTGGTGAGCTGTAAGGACCAGGTTCCAAACTTGATCATTCGGTGATCCACCTGCAGGTCCCACAGCCCAAGGGTAGGTGAAGAAGCCGCGTGCATTGGCAAACCGATGGACGCTGGGCCAGAAGGAGGGTTTGGCTGCCTCCTGTGCTTTAATAGGTGCTGAGGGGGCTTCCTTTGCCCACCTGTAGGGGTAGAGATGTGACTTACAGCCCACGCTGGCTGATGCACAGTGAGGGTCAGTGCCTGTCCCTCCTGACTGTGAGCGTGAATGGGCAGAGGAGCCGCATCTGGCCCTGGCTGATGGATTATCGGGAGATGAAAGGGTGCCTGTGGCTCCGGGAATGAGCCGGAGTTCAGTGTCACCTTGGCCTGTATCCTCTGATCTGGCTGCGTGGCTTAGCTGCTTGGCAGGTAGAGTCAGCACAGCTAAGACCTTGGATGCAGCCAAGTCACATTCTGCCTGCCGTCGAGAAGGAGACTTTAAGGACAACGTGGTCCCCGATGTGGATTGCCTGCCCCTCTGGGCCAGGGGCTGTGCAAGCTGTAAGTTGTACGATTGCTCCCTGATAAACTGTGAGGAGAGGCTGAAGACACTGAAAGCCAGAGAGAGGCTGTGGAACTGTTCATGTGGCTGGTAGGTGCGGTCGCCTGGATTTACATCTGGCCTGGCTACGCCAAATGCTCGGGTTTAATTGTCAGGCTGTACTCGGGCCTAAAGCCAGGAGGGACGCAGAGCCAGAGAATACGGACAAATGGGCTTGTTGTCTCCCAGACCGCATCTCTGCCTGCTGTGGACAAGCAGACAGCTCCATAAATTGTCCCTGCAGCTGGGTCCTTGCGCTGTCACCCAGGTGACACCCCAGCATGCATGACTCGCCCTGCTCAGGCTCATCGTGTTGGGGAGAAAAGAGAAGCCGTCCATGTGTGCGGCCTCCGTTAGGCCTTTCCAGAACTCGGCCCTACCCCAGCGGCTTCACCTTCTCTTCTGGCCAGCTCATCTCCCCAGACCTACCCGAGACAAAGTGAAGAGGAGTGTGTCTGCTGTGACTACCTCCCAGTTTGTTGGGGGAGATTCTTGGTTTGTGCCTTTTCGATTGAGTGCTTTAGCACTCTCAACGGTCCTGTGTTGGCCTCATAAATGCTGTGGTTACCTACTTAAGAAACACTGCTAGTGCCTCAGACTTTCATTTGTAATTATCTTTGGCCTCTTAATTAATCACTGGCTCTTACGAGACCATAAGCCCCTGAGATGCTGGAGCTGTGTTTCTCTTTGCGCGTTGTTCTCTCCCCGGAGCCCATTCCAGGGCCTGGCACACTGTGGTGTTCCACAGCTGTCTGTAGTGATGGAAGAATCAGCCGATTTGGGGGGAGCAGATGGCCACGAGGCACAGTGACTAGAGAACCGCATCAGCGCTTAGGGAGTCGGGTGCCAAGTCAAGAGGACCCAGGTGTGGAGTGATGGGGAGGAGCATCATGAGCGATGGAAGGGATGGTGGCCTCGTCTTCTAGGGCTGCTGTATCAAAGTGCCATCGAGTCGGATGCTAAAACAAGAGAAATGTAGTGTTTCACAGTTGGAGGTTACAATTTCAAAATCACGATGTTGGCAGGGCCTGGTCCCTCCAGGGCCTCGGGGAAGAATCCTCCTTGCCTCTGGTGACCTCTGATAGCTCCTTAGTGTTCCTTGGCTTATAGCTTCATTTCTCCAGTCCTTCCCTCTGTCTTTGCATGACTGCTCTTCCTGTGTACGTCTCTGTGTTCTCCCTTCGTCTTCTAAGGATGCAAGTTGTTGGGTTAGGACCCACTTTAATCCAGTATGACCTCATGTGTGTGGAATTACATGAGCAAAGACTGCATTTCCAAACAAAGTCGTATTCTGAGGTTGTTGGTGGCCACGCATTCAGGGAGACACTATTCGACCCACAGCATGGGGTTACAAAGGAGGCGATGGAGCAGGGCAGCCACTTCCAGAAGCCAGTGTTTCTGGTGGCTGACATCATGTTGTGGAAAGAGCTCTGAACCAGATGCAGAAATCCTGGGTTGTACAAAGCAGACTTTTGACAAATCTCTGCTCCTGTGAGCCTGTTCGTCAGTTCAGTGTGCATAATGACATCTGTGCTGCCCCCAACCCCCAGGATTATCATGGGGAACTGGTGGTTTGGAGAGGTCCTGGAGAGCAGGTTGTAAGGTACTGCAGGGTTAGGGTAGATTATAGTAAGTGATCAGTTATCTGTCACCTTCATGAGATGTTACCGATGGCGTGCTTATCAGTGTCACTTGACCTGACCACTTCCTTTCTCTTTGCTAGGATCACTGTTTCTATCACGGAGCGGTGAGGAAGACAGAAGGGTCCGGCGTCACACTCAGTACCTGCCAAGGCATTAGGTAAGAGACCCTGGTGCTCTTCCCCATGCGTGGGATTTTTAGACAAGCAGGGTCAGCCCCATGCGAGGACACTGAGAAGGACGCCACTGAGAGTGTGTATGTGTGTGTGTGTGTGTGTGTGTGTGTGTGTGTGTAGCACACATGAAAGGAATAAGCAAAATCCTACATTATCTGCAAATTCACTGGGATTGAGTTTCCCGCTCCCGAGGAACTTGATGTTTAAAATGTAGGTCTTATTACATAAATATGATCAGACCAACAAATCAGGAGACAACTACCATCGGAAAGATGGTGAAGTGCACAGAGAAAGGAGGTCCGCTGCCATGAGCAGCCATGTGGGGAGGGCTAAGGTTACCAAGAGGCAGAAGGAGTGAGGGGAATGTGGGAAGGTACCCTCACCGTGCTGTCTGCAGGGAGGAATGTATGAGGCAGGGCGAGCAGTGTTCAGATTAGCCAGTTAGAATAGTTTCAGGGGCTGTCTACCCTTAGCTGTCTGGCGTCTGGCTGGAGGGTGATGTGGCAGGTGGATTTGGTTGGTCTGTTTGAATGGCATAGTACTGGCAAGTTGTTTACTATATCCAGAAGTTGGATAACCATGGTGGAGGACAGTCCTGCCAAGGTCAGCAAGACCCCGGATGTCAAAGCACCAGAAGACAGAACGTAGAAGATGTGGGTGGTTGATACACTTGGGATTGTGCATAAGCATCGTTTCCCACTTCTTAGCTCTTTTATGGTAGAAAGACGCATTGGTAGTGGAACAGGAAAGGGGCAGTTGGTGAAAAGAGACAATGGGAAGAGAAAGGAGAGAGGCAAGGATAATTTTCAAGATAGAAAATCACCTGAACAGTCCCACCCTGATAAAGCTGCAGAAAGAGAGCAACCTTATAAATGTAATACAGCAGATGAGCAGAGTCAAAGAAAAAAATCACATGGTCATCTCAGGAGAGGCAGAAAAAGCATTTGACAAAGCCCAACACCTATTCATGATGAAAACCCTACAGAAAATTGGAATAGATGGTCTTTATCTCAAACCGATAAAAGCCATCTATGACAAACTAGAGCCAACATCATTTTTTAGTTTATGTGCTGCTGAAGTGAGCATGCCAACATAATACTAAATGGACAGAAACTGAAAGATTTCATTCCAAAATCAGGAACAAGACAAGGATGTCCACTATCACCACTCCTATTTAATATAATTCTGGAAGCATTGGCCAGAGCAATTAGATAAGAGAAAGAAATAAAAGGAAAAAATATATGAAAGGAACAAGTTAAATTATCCTTATTTGCCGATGACATGATACTCTTTATAGAAAGCCCCCAAAACTCCACCAAAAGACTTGTAGATTTAATAACTAAATGCAGTAGCATATCTGGATGCAAAGTCAACACTCAGCCAATAGCATTCTTTTTTTTTTTTTGGTTTTTCTCTGGTACCAGGAACCGAACTCACGACCTTGCGCATGCCAGGCAGGCGCTTTTGCCGCTGAGCTAAATCCCCAGCCCCAGTCAATAGCATTCTTGTACACAAACAACAAACGCACTGAGAGAAAAATTAAGGAAACAACACCTTTCACAATGGCATTGAAAAAAATGAAATATTTAGGAATCAATCTAACAAAGGAAGTAAAAGATCTATACATTGAAAATTACAGTACTCTGAAAAAGGAGATTGAAAAGAATATCAGAAAATGGAAGGATACCCTTTACACATGGGTAGGAAAAGCCAACATAGTGAAAATGGCCGTACTCCAAAAACTGTTACACAGATTAGATGCAATCTCAATCAAAATACCATTAGCATACCTAGAGAAAACATTCCTAAAATTCGTTTGGAACCAGAAGAGACCTAGAACAGCAAAATTCTGGGCAACAAGGGCAAGTGGGGGGCATCAAAATCCTTGACTTGAAATTATATTACAGAGCTACTGTGTTAAAAACAGCATGGTACTGGGGGAAAAAAAGCATACCTGAGGATCATTGGAACAGATTAAAAGATACAGAAACAACTCCAAACACACTCAGGCACCTTACCTTTGACAAAGGGGCCAAACATGTTCACTGAAAGAAAGATGGCTTCTTTAATAAATAGTGCTGGAAAAACTAGCTTTTTATGTGCCAAAGACCCATGTCTCTTACCATACAGTAAAGTAAAATTGAAATGGATCAAAGATCTCAATAGTAAAACAGGAACACCAAATCTACAGGAAGAGAGAATAGGTAGAACTCTTGAAGACGCAGGTGTGCGCAAAGATTTCATGAACAAATGGGACCTCTAGTCCTAGTATTTATGAGGAATCTCCACACTAATTTCCACAGTGGTGACACCAGTCTACACTCCTGCCAGTATGCAGAAGGGTTTCTTTTTCCCCAATCACACTAGAAATACTACAAAAATTAACAACTGAGATCTCATCCTATTAAAAAGCTTTTGCACAGCAAAAGAAATCACCAATACAGTGAAAAGACAACCCACTCTGTAGCTCTGTAGTACAATTTCAAGTCAGGGATTGTGATGCCCCCTGCCTTGCCATTGTTGCCCATAATTGCTTTTGCTATTCTAGGTCTCTTCTGGTTCCACATGATATTTTAGGAGTGTTTTCTCTAGGTATGCTAATGGTGTTTTGATTGAGATTTCATTAAATTTTAGCCAGTTGTCCCTCAGACAAAGAACTAATATCTAAAACATAAAGAATTAAAGAAATCAGATGCCCCAAATTTAAAGACCCAATCCAAAAATGAGCATCTGAGTTGAATATACACTTCTCAGATGAAGAAATAAGAATAGCAAATAAATACATGAAGAAAAATGTTCAGCATCATTGATTATTTGAGAGATGCAAATTAAGACAATGCTGAGATTCTTTCTCACTTTGGAGAGAATGACTGCCATCAAGAAATCAACCAATAACAAATGCTGGTGGGGTTGTGGGGAAAAAGAAACCCTTCTCCATACAGGCAGGAGTGTAGACTGGTGTCATCACTGTGGAAATCAGTGTGGAGATTCCTCATAAATACTAGGACTAGAGGTCCCATTTGACCTACCTATTTCCCTTCTGGGTATCTTCCTGGAAGAACTAAAAACATCATGCCACAGTGATACATGGGCACCCGTTGTTATGGTTTGTGTCTGGATACCCACCCCAGACACAAACTGTAACAATGGGTGCCCATGTGTTGGGTGCCCATTTTAGATGGGGCTTTTGGGAGGGAGCTGAATCTAGAGCTTATGATGCATTCATGGTTCAATGCTGGGATTAAGGGAGGGTGATTGCTGGATCAGTCCACTGATTGGATTGGCATTGCCCTAATCCATGCAGTCTGGATAAGATAAAAGGGGCAGAAAGAGGCTTCTCTTTCCCTTTTTGCTCTTGTTGCTTTTGCTGTCTTCCACCACCATGAACTGTTGCCCCTCTGTCATGTAGCACCCTGCCTTGGAGCCAGCCAATTATGGACTGAAACCTCCACAAACTGAGCTACATAAGGTTTTCTCCTTTAGGTGTTGGGTATTTTGTCTCAGCAACAAGAAATTAATTAAGACACCCATGTTTATAGCAGCACAGTTGGTAATAGCTAAATCCTGGAAACAACCCAAATGCCCATCAACTGAGGAATGGATGAAAAAGATATGGAGGGTTTTTTTTTAATGCAATGGAGTACTACTCAGCCATAAAGAAGGTTAAATTTGAGACATTTCTAGGTAAATGGATGTACCGTGAGATCATACAGTTAAGTGAAATAATGTGTAAATTATGTGTAAATATTGCATCACCTCCCTAGTGTGAGAAACTGAAAGAGTAAATAAGGACCAAAATGTATAATAGATATTATGAAATAGGAAGAAACTATTCAAAAGGAAAGGGGAACTAGGGGTTAGGGCAGGGAAGGAAGGTAGGGAAAAGAAAATGATAAAAGAAGGATAAAATGGAAACAAAGCTTTGTAAATGAGAGGAAGAGGGGTTGAAGGGAGCGGGAGGGGACTGGGAAAAAAGAGGAGTCAAGCTATATCATATACAGGCACAAATTCCCTATGATGCATATGAGCATTATGTATATCTAAGTTGCACCAGTAAACTTAACTTTAAAAAAAAGAGCAGCATTTCCTTCTCCAAGCCAGACTATTTGGGTTTGAACCAGTAGCAGTTTACCAGCTGGGATACTTTGGGGTTTCCCAGCTGGGCTACATGGACTCGTTGGCAAAATGTGGACAAAAAGAATGTGTGGGGTTGTGAAGATGAAATGTGTTAACACATCTCACCATCAGCCTGCACTGGTGCATAGCGAGCCCCCAGTACAGTAATCTCGGCCAGCCACTGCGAACCTCCTAGAGCTTTCAGTGATACAAACAGCCTGCTGTGACACGCGTGCCATGGTTTGCCGCCACTGTCTAGCCTCTGGCTTTTCCAAGATGGACACAACAATGTCAGCAGGGAGCTTTCTCTTAGGCTCCACCCAGAACTACTGGATTCTTGTCTGCATTTCCCAAGACCCCCCAGGTGACACATGTGCACATTACTGTGTGCAGCTAAGCTATGTGTTCCTTGAAAATATGAGCTATATCTCAGATACTGGTTTCTTCCCCCAGCCTGCCCTCGTGCCTTGCATACTTAGGATCTACCCTGTGCATCATAGAAGTGATAAATATCGTTTATTTAGATTCCTCATACTCTCCTGTATTCATTTGTTTTTTGAGATGATCATCTAAAAACACCTGGATTCTAATTGCCTATCCCAGTTGCTCGGGTTTTGATCTTCTGTCCTGTACCCATTGTGCTGGTAAACTAGCTCAGTCCCCAGAAGCTCTAATTTGTAGCATCTGCCTGTAGGCTGGTAAAGACACTTCCATCGCGACCAAGCACAAGCTACCAGCATGAGGCTCTTGGAGGCAGAAATAGGAATATAGTACTTGCCCACCATGAGCTTTTGTGACGCGGTAGGCAGTGGCTCCACTGTGGATTCTTCCTGGCTTTATCAGTTCCCTCATTCAGGGACTACAGAACTTATTTCATTCAACAAATTAATATTGGGTGTCTACTGTATGCCCATCCCCCATGCAGGTGGAGAGAAAATAGGCCTTGTCATTTCCAGAGCTCTCCACTTCCTCATCGGTAAAATGTGCATGAGCAACAGACATGGTAGAGACTGTTCTCAGTTAATTCTGTAACACTTTACAAGCATATGGAATTTGTATCCGCTTATAACAGCGAGGCCATGCTAAGAGTTAGCCAGGTTCACATAAAAATTGAAGGCCCTTCTCACTGCAGGTCCCACGTGTCTGTTTATAAATTGGGCCATGTTTTTGCTGTAAGGCTGTGTGGTGAGTCTCTAGAGGAAATTAGGCAGGAAATAAGTTTTGGCTTGGAAACCCTAACAGAATGGCCTCAAATCCCCCTCTCAGTGACCTGATTGGGTCAAATCAGCTGGCCTCTCGGTGGTGTTTACACGCCCAGCCACTGCCACCTGCAGTCTACAAGTAAACAAAAAGGAAGGAAAGGAACATGCAGGTGTGACCTGCCTCTGTCTGCCTCTTCCTTCATCCCCTTCGTCTGGAGCAGTAGAAACTTGGCTTGGCCCCTTGTAAATCATTCCAACAGCCGGGCTGACAGCAGTAAGCAGAGCGAGCTGCCCCTGCGTTTCTGCTTTGCACGCTTCCGTCTGGAGGGCTCCACCCACCTCTCACCACACACCTTAAGAGACCACGATTGTGGGTGGACGGATTTAAGAGCTGGAAGCTCATGCCAGATGGCTCTGTTCGGACCCTGGAGGAGGAGCAGCTGCCACAGCAGCAGCGTTTACAGCCATGGCCTTTACACGCGAGTCTTTCCCAAGGCTCATAAAGCCGTGGTGCAGTGGAAAATCGCCGCCGCTATTGTTCTTGCCTGGAAACACAGTCCCTGTGATTGGAGTGAATGGGGAGGATTTATGGCAGGTGGAACCTTCAGGCTGGTGATAAAAAGGCAGAGGAAAGAGAGTGGTTATAGGTGTTTTCCGGGCCTTCTCTTTCCTTCAAACAATTCTTTAGTTTGCTTTATAATTGAAAAAGTAGTACCTGGCCAGAGTAAAAATAAATTCATATAGTACAAAAAAGTGCACGATGAAAGATATGTCTTTTTTCTTAGCCCAGGTTTCCAGATTTCCCCTCTTTGCCATTGTTAGCAGTTTCTTATCATCCTTCTGGAAATATTCCTTGCCGAAAAGAACCTGGCTATGTAGTATAATGCTTTGTAACCTCATTTGGTTCCTTGACCCCTTTGAGAACTGGGTGGAAGCTATGGATACTCATAATTATGCAACTGAAAGGACGTGGCATAGCATTTCATTGGATATTCTAAACGTCCAGAACCCCAACCCTGTCTCAGACTAAAGACTCATCCTCTAAATATTTTAAGAACTTCTTGCATGCACAAATGTTTTGTAATTAACACATGATATAAATGTAAAGTGTAATTATTATTTGTGAAGAAATCTAGTCAGTATCTTTGACTGAGCCTGTGTATTCTGGAAAACTCTGTGTGTGAATGTGTGTGTATGTGTGTGTGTGTGTGTGTGTGTCTACTTAGCTCACTGTCTATGAGCAGGAAGGGTACCTGATCAGTGAGTTGTTTATCTTTAAAGACAACGCTTATTAAAAATTGTTATCACATACCCAGTGCAGGTTTAGTGTTAAACATTCACATCATATAGATACATATAAACTAAAAATAGTGGAAAGTCGCTGTTCTGCCCTATTCTTTTAGCCAATCCCACTTCTCATCTGTAATCACCTTTGAGGTTAAATGTAGTTGAAAACCATATGTAATTGTATATTTATTCACGCAAATGAGATGATCCTATACATTGCAGCTTTTTCCAACTTAGAATTATGTCTTAAGTGTATGTAGATCTAAGAAATTATTTTAATGGTTGCTTAGTATCTTATGTATTAATGTCTGGCAAGCATAACTACATAGGCAATAAATCCTCCTTAGTCATATAATTAAGGGCTTCCTCATATATTACACAGCAGCTCTATCTTTCAGCATCTGGGGCTTCTACTCAGTGTGATTATGCGCTAGTCCCTGGACTCAGAGTCTGTGAGAGAGGGAAAGACATTATAACATGGAGGGTAAATGCAGGAGAATGTATGCAAATATGCACATGATAGCATATTTGGAATGAGCTCAAAGTTAGGAGTCAAGAGAGCCTTTGAGATCTAACTCTGCATGTCCCTGCTGTGTGATTTCTTTGATTTCCTTTTTCCTTAGCTCTGTCATGGCCAGGCTGCTACCTCTCCGGGCCCTACTCAGCTGTGTGTCTCGATCCTGGGAGGGGGATGAGGACAGTGGGGGTTGGTGTGAGGGCTCCACCCCAGGAGAACAAGCTTACACATTAGGAGACCCAGGATCTGCCCCTGGGTCTACATGTACTCACTGGGTGACTTGGGAAAAGTTCCTTTTATTCTGAGTTTTCCTCTCTTCCATGTAACCAGAGCAGACCAGATTATCAAAAGCCTTCTTTAGGGCTGGGGATATAGTCCAGTGGCACAACATCTGCCTAGCAAGCACGAGGTTGTGAGTTTAGTTCCTGGTACCAAAAATCAAAGAAACAAAACAACAACAAAAGACCCAACTCCTTTAGCATGGGCAGCTCTGGGGGGTAGGAGAAGGGGCCGAATCTCAAGGAGATGGGAGCACAAGGTGGGAGGTGGCCCGTGTACAAACAGCCAGGCCTAAGAAGGGGCGTGGCCTCTGCCCTTTGAAAATGTGGCTTTCCTCTGCAGAAGAGAGAAGTGCCACCTCTGTGTCAGATGCTGTGTGTGTTAAGCCCTCAGAGGACAGTACCATAAAGTTGTAACAAGCCTAGTTTCTAGAGTCAGACAGTTCTTGGTGTAAAACTTGACAAGTTACTATTGTTCTCTAGCCTGAGTTGTCTCACTTGTAAAATGGGATGAGGTCATCGATGGCTTCACGTTAGAGGATGAACGCCAGCTTCTTGACTGCAGGGACTTTGTTTTGATCACGTCGTATCCCTAACAGGTAGAACAGTGCCTGTCACACTGCAGGTGTAATTGTTGATACATTGTGTCAACTTGAGAAGTTTAGAAGTTTAACTAAGCCACTCAGGGGGGAGCCAGGGTCCTCACTTTGTAAACATCCTCATCCTGTGCAAGAGGAGGGCATGGAGATGGTGTGAGTGCTACATACACCTGCCCTAGGGGTGGCAGCCTGCTTACAACGTAAGGGAGGAAAAGAGGCTTGCTTTCTCCCCTTTTGCTCTTGTTGCTTTTGCTGTCTTCCGCCACCATGAAATGTTGCCCTTCTGCCACGCCACCCTGCCTTGGAGCCAGCTGATTATGGACTGAAACCTCTATAAACTGTGAGCTAAATAAGCCTTTTCTCCTTTAACTTTAGGTGTTGGCTATTTAGTTCCAGCAGTGAGAGAAAACTCTTTAGGCACTCAGTGCAGGGGTGTTGAGTAGCTAACAAATACAGCACTTTGCACCTTGCTTGATATATAGTACATGTCCGATGACTACCATCTATTAAAATACTGGCTTGATTATTAGTAAATATTGTCTACTGCTTCAGTCTATTATCAGAGCCACCTGTAAGATGGCAGTACTTTTGCTAACCAACTACACGGCTAGGAGACAGCAGAGGCAGAACCTTTTCGCCCTGCTATGCTGCCTTTCAAATCCCCTGCAACCCTTTTCCCATGGATGCAGATTGGGAGGAGAAGGAAGCGTACCGGAGCAGTTAATTAGGGAAGCACTGGATATAGGAATGATGGGTCTGGCTTGTGGGTTTAGCTGTGAAATTCCAAGGAAGCCGTTCTTGTCTAGTTCTTTGGGGGAGTCCGGTGTGTGCCTCCGGCATTCATGAGTTTGCCATGAATCGCTTGCTGCCCACCTGGCCTGGCCCGCCCGGGTTCCTCTGTGCAGTTTCATTGTATCACGCTCTTACCAAGGAACAGTAAGCTGGAGAGCAAAGTGAAGGAAAGCTCATGAAGTCCCGGCTGCCCAGCCTCCTGGGCCCTCAGCCTCCGCCTGCTGGCTGACCTCTGCCTCTGCCAATGCAAACACCTAGCCAGTTAAACCAACCAAGGCTCTTAGAAGACTAAACCATTAGTGGGTGCATGGGGGGAGTCCAGCTGGAGGAGTTCCAGGGGGTGACAAGGGAGAGCTTTCAACCACGTTCTCAGAAATTTCCCCATTGGCAAAGCTGGGGTTCACTGTGAAGTTCTGGGGCTCGGATCGTTTGTCCTCCGTCTCCAGGTAGTCCAGGAGGGTTGCAACTGGCACATGGGGTGAGACACTGGCTGCCACGGTGAGAGGAAGGAGGTCAGTGGCCGCAGACTGGTTGCTGGAAGGAGCTTCCGTGTCCTTCCATGCTTGTTTTTTCTGAACTGGAATCTGCCCACTCCTGGAAGAGCTGCTCAGGCCCTGCAGGTGCCGGCTGTGGACTGTGGGTCCCCAGCCCAAGTCCCCGAGTGCTGCTGTGCAAGGAATTACCGGTGGGACCTAAGGCTTACAGAGTCTTAGTCTCTTAGATTGGCCAGGACATCTGGGCTTTTACTGCACTCTGGAGAATGTCCTGATCCGTAGCTCTGGGAGCGCTGATCCCAGGGATCTCTGGCCTGCTGGTTGGGATCTCACTGAGGGAGACAGATAGCAGAGAGGTTAGGGAGATGGGATCCAGAGCCTGTGGTCCTCAAATCTTTGGGCTCAGACCGCTTGTGAGGGCTTCTGATTCTCATCTTCCTCACCTGTAAAGCAATATTTGTTTTGGTGCCTATCTTACAGTGTAATGTGGAAAAGGACTTAAGAGTAACATTTGTAAACACAATGGGGGCATGTGGTTAGTTCTCAGGCTCTGAGGGCAGAAAGTAGACCAGATGCCTCCTGTGCCTTCTGATGCGCTAGGAACCTGGGGTCATACGTGAATAGGCCAATCACACATCAGAAGAGAATCTCTTCTCTGTCTGTCTCTAGCACTGTCGCTAGCAGCCGTCTGTAAACTGGGATACCTTCCTGATTCATGCTATAGGGCTCCAGTGGTAGAGGCAGTGTAGGTCAGTCTGTGAGACTCGGAAACAGAAGATGACGGTCCAACTCCTGCTTTTATTCTTGCTACCTGTGCGACTTTCAGTCAATTATTTAACCTTGAGAAGCCTTAATTTTCTTACTTATGTCACTGGAGATTATATTTATAAGCATCACCAAAGCAAGCAGGAGTGATACAATGGTTAATGTAGTGCCTGGTCCACAGCAAAGGCTCAGTAAGTAATATGACGATGATTTGCCATGCCCCACACTGTAGCTCTGTTCTCTTTGGCCCAGAGGCTTGCTTAGGTGATGCTGGGTCAGCTCCACCTGTGGCTCTAATGTTGGAACTTTCACTAATTCCAGTGTGAAACTTTCCGCTCACTAGAGGTAAGGTCAGCAGCTACATCCTGGTGTAAATAGGACTATCCATTGGCTTGTGTTTCAGCCCTGTGTTTTGCCCATTAGGGAAAATCAAGGTGGTAGGAGAGGCCTTGGGCAGTGGAGATGGAAGATAGCCTGGGAACAGGATGTCCGCAGCAGCTCTCGCTGTGCCCTTTCCTGTGCAGTATAGGGAGTGGATGTGACCCCTTGCTCTTTGCCCACTCCCACTCCCAGCTGCTGAGGGAGCACCTGGGCATCCTGCCGAGGGCTGGGCAGATACTGCTACGTTAGCATGGGTGAGGCCGAAGGGAAGTCATCAGGCTCAGGATGAGGTCAGCCAGGGGTGGGATCCAGAGAGTGCTGCTGGAGACTGCAGCGTCCTGCTGTCTTTTCTGGGAGGATCATACGCTTTTCTCCACAGACAAAGCTTGGGTGGGTGGGGAGCCCAAGGGGTAGTGGCCCAAATGTGAGAGAGAGGCCCTGCTGGCGTGAGTGGCAGAGACTGAGTCGGGGATACAGTACTGAAAGTTTGGAGCTCTCTGGAGGACTGAGAGCACGAATGAGGTTTGGAGTGTGTAAAATGCTGCCAGTGCCCAGGAACCCCTCCTGGGCTTCCTGCTTCCCAGAGCCTCAAGTACATTCCCCGGCCTAAGTGTTCATCTCACTGCGTTGGGGGTGGCAGGTGGGCCTGCGTCTTACCCTAGCCTCCTGAGGACCTCTGAGAGAAGCAGCTAGTCAGTGTGGCATCCAGATTAGCCTTCTGCGGTCTCGAAGATGTCTCTTTGCAACTGCACTTAACCCATCTGTGTCAGAGCTGATAAAGGCTTTTTACACTCTCTGTTCTGCGTTTACAGTAATGTAGTCCCATGTTTAGACTCTGTGCTTGCTTCCCCAGGGCAGGCGCTTTGTTTGCCTAACTCACGACTCCATCCTCAGCAACTAGCATGATGCCTAGCTCAGGAGCCTAGAAGACATTTGTGGAATGATTGGCTGTTCTCCTTTGGACCATGGCTGAGAGTTTGTCCTCTGTACCTGTAGATTTTCCATTTGCAGATTCAACCAAGCATGAATCAAACATCTTGGAAAAATAGTTTTCAACTGTACTGAATACAACCATTTTTTTTTCTTGGCATTAATCCCTAAACAGTATAGCACTACAACTATTTACATATTATTTACATTATACATTTGGTATGATACGTAACTAGAGATGACTTATTCTTAGAATAAGTTATATGCAAGGTCTGCCCCATTTTTATAGGGAATTTGAGCATCTGTGATTTTGATATTTTTGGGTGTTCTACAACCAATCCCCTGTAGATACCCAGGAGTAAATGCTTGTGACTACAAGGCTTGTGTTTAGATTACAGATAAACCATGTAAAAGCTGCATGAAAGAATAGACTGAACAATGCTAGTCTCCTATCAAGGGGGAAGAGGTCGCATGTGCTTGTTTGTGGGTGTCCCTTTACCAAGCAGCTGTCTTGCCAGCATAGAGCAGTTGGGACTTGTAGAAATTTCATCCATAGTACATCTCTAGGTTTGGCTTCCAAGCACAAGGGACCCATGTTTCATTTAATAATATAAGAGTTCCGATAAGTTAGTAAGTTATTTCTGTTTTTAGGGATGAGAAAACTGAGGCTTAGACTGATTTAAGATGTTTGTTAAAGAGAATGTTGTGCTGGGGCTGGGGATTTAGCTCAGCAGCACAGCGCCTGCTTGGCAAGTGCAAGGTCGTGAGTTCGGTTCCTGGTACTGGAGAAAAAAAAAAAAAAAAAAAAAAAAAAAGGGAATGTTGTGCTAAACTCTGAGCCTAAGTCAGAGTCTGTAAAGTTTTGCCCTGTGATTTGTCCTTTGCCATGCTTACTTTGGGAGCCTTTTGGAGTCCCTGTCCTAACTTCCTTTATCAGTGTTAACTGTCCTGGGTACAGTTTTTAAAGGACCCTTTTGAGCTTCTCTTGTCTAGGGTTCTGAACTTGCATCTTGTGGTGAGATAAGGACATCCGAGTGCCTTGCCATCGTGTGCCGTGTCTCCTATACACATACGTTTTTCTGGAAAGAAGGTCTGAGCTTGCATCAAACCCTCACAAAGAGGTGCATAGCCCCATAATAAGGGGAAGAGCCAATGATCAAACCAGTGGAGCCATTTTGCATATGGGCATAGGAGAGGAACTTTTCCAGGGCCATCATCTCCGACCAAAGATTGTGTTTCTTCTACCCACAGAGGACTGATTACGGTGAGCAGTAACCTCAGCTACATCATCGAGCCTCTCCCTGACAACGCGAGCCAACACCTTATTTACAGATCTGAACATCTCAAGCTGCCCCCTGGGAGCTGTGGGATCAGTCACCCCCCCCACAGCACCAGGGAATGGGGTCTTCTGTTTACAAACCATACCAAGAACCGACCTCGCAGGGTGAGTGTCCAAGGTACCTGTGTAGTGGTCAGCCTGGGGGTATTTCTGTCTTCTTTCTTTTTTTTTTTTTTAAATCAAACTCAGGATTGCGCTTGCCAGACAGGCACCTGTGCGGCTGAGCTATATCCTTAGCCTTCCCAGGGTTTTTTTTTTTTGGTACCTGGAATCGAACTCATGACCTCAGTCTTGCCAGGCAAGTGCTTATGCTGCTGAGCTACACACCCAGCCCTCCCAGGGGTATTTTTAAATGGAAGGAAAATGGCTAAGAAGGAGCAAAGAGCTTTCTTCATTTATTCTAAATCACTGTTGAGTATGAGATACACTCCAAGAAAATAACCGCTTCAGAGAAAAACACTCCATTTAAAATACTCTGAGAAGTGGCTTTCAGAAATGAGAAAAGGTGAAAAAAAGCCTCCCCTGTTGAAATAGCCACTTCCCTCCTATGCACAAAATGTTATTTGTTTATACTGAAAATAGCAGTATGTGGCCCAAAGGTTACTTGGGAACTTGGTCAGCGGTGTGTTCCCTCGGTGTGTGCTGGCCTCCAGGCTGCCTGTCCCAGCCAGCTCAGCTTGTTCTTTTTTGAGAATAAAGGGCTGGATCCCATGGCCAGGAACAGTGTCCAGCCATAAGCAAACGGCAGGTGCGGGGCACAGGCAGGGCGAGGTGGCTGCAGCCATGCATGTCTCCTGCATCCGCATACAGAATGTGTAGGAAGGCCCACTGCTTACTAACTGCTTGTGTTTCTCAGTAGTTTTTGGAAATGAGTCCAAATCCACCATTTTCCCAGCTCTGATGTGTTTACATTTCTTCCTCAGATGAAAAGGGAAGATTTATACTCCATGAAGTATGTGGAGCTTTACCTCGTGGCGGATTATGCAGAGGTAAGAGGGAGGTGACACGTTTTAGCAAAAAACTACTCTCTTGATAGCTGTTTTAGACTTCCAGCTACTTTGGGGAGATGCTGATGCATTCATCTTTCTCCGGTTTATCATATAATTTTGACCTTAAATCTGACCAGAGGCTCTTGTTGCCATTTTAAAAAGCCAAGAGGGAAGAATCCACTGAGGGAAGCCTTCTCTAGCTCAGTACACTAATCAGATGGAAAACCAGGACAGTTATCTGGACTGACATTTCTCAGATGGCATCTGAAAACCTTCTGATGTCCTTTTTTTAAAGGAGTCCATATCTTCACTATAGAAATTTTTAAAATTTTGTTTTATAAAGATAAATATATTCTCCATCATCTGATTTAATACCTTTTTTTGGCCTGTGTATGGTTTCATTTTTATAACTATATTGGTACCAAATAAGAAGCTAGGGTTCACAAAACACAGTCCCCAAACCTGCAGCCTTTGTAGCAGCTGGAAACTTGTGAAAGATGCGTATTCATGCATTCTACCCTAGACAAACTAAATCCTCCGCTGCAATAAGACCTCTGGATAACTCTGAGGCCCAGGTGCGTTTGGGAGCTGTTGACCTAAAAGAAAAATAAGATAGCCTTTAACTCACACTTCTTAAATTAGTTAGGCTCTACGACTTAGCTTTCTCTTTCATTCATTTTATTTATTCATCCATGATTTCCTGATTTTCTACACAGATCTCAAAAAGCCAGACCCATCACTGGCAGCATAGAGGTTTTAGAAATGGCACAAAAACTATAGTAGTCCCAAAATATGCCAACCAATAAAATGATGCCCAGGTGGTGTTAGAGTGCAAGGAACGGGAGTCTAGCATGACCTGGGCACCCGGAGGAGGCTTCTCGGAGGTAGTAATGTTGAAAATGATGCCTGAAAAATGGCTTCAGTTTATCAGGAGTTACCTCAGGTTCTCACTTTATGTTGTGAGTGACTCAGCCACACAACCAACCACAGATTCTGCACACTGGGCCACCATGATGCGCTGAGCACTTGTGCCCTTACCCCTTGTGACCTTGCCTGGGTTCCCTGAGCACAAGGCTCATTACAACTCCCACCTGTCTACTTTCCCCGTGCTAACGGGATTACCCCAAAGGTCTCATGCTGAGGCAGCTGTGTGTAGCCCACAGTCCCAAAGCGTGAACCCTTGAGCCCTTGGAGGCAGGGCCAGCTGTTGAGAGGAGTGCTGGACCCTAGGCTTGAAGGCTCCTTTCACTGTTAGCTGCAGAAGGAGGGGGGCCCTTGAACTGTTTAAGGACAGGGAGGCTTTAACAGGGAGGAGAAATGGAGGGAGGGGCATTCCATGGAGGGAACCCCGCGTTCAGCTTTGAGAGAAGTTTAGCTTTTTAACTGATGCTGATACTGGTTTTTCCAACCTGTCTCTGTCTCTGTCTCTCTCTGTCTCTGTCTCTCTTTCTCTCTGTCTCTCTCTCTCATTCTCTATGTCTTTTGTTTCCTCTCTAAAGGCAAATGTATATATAAGAAGGGGGCGGAAGGTAGGGAAAAAAACTAAGCAAATTTCAAACCAGTGGAGACTCTGCGCTAGCCCCTGCCCTGCAAAACTGCCCTATAGGAAGGGTTACTGAGAAGAAGTGAGCTCCTCCAACCCCAGGACATTTTCCCATTTAAGCGTTACACTGAAGATTACCTAAGAATCAAGTCTTCAGCCATGTTTTTTCTGCCACAGAATCCTTTGAGCAGATAAAAGTTCCTGGGGACCCCAGTAATCAGGATATAGAAACCCAGCTGTTCTAGTTTAAAGGAGGGATGTTTTTTCTTTACTTTGCACTCTCCCCAGTGGCACTTTGGTATAAGATTTGCTCTTTGGTTTTTATTTTGTGACGCTGAGTCCAGGGTCTCACACGTCCTAGGCAAACACCACAACTGTTGTGCTGGGTGCAGGATGTAAGGTGCATTGGCTATGCGTCTGCAGCAGGCACAGAAGCAGCGTGGGGCAGAGAAAGGGATCTTTCCAGACAGCCAGAGTCACAGTGAGAGCAGCGAAAAAAGCGTCTGCTCAGGGAGCCCCCAGTGCTGTGGTATCACCTGGACCCACTTCCTGTAACAGAGACGGGTCTGTTTAGTGCCAGACCAGGGCTCCCTGCAGGGCTATGACTCAGCCACTGTGGATAAGAGAATATGTTCAGTTTCTCAAGGGCTGGGAACCCTCAGCTGAAGGCTTTACTGGATGCGTGTGAGAGGTGTGTGTGTGGGGGGCGTGTAATAGGGCAAGCTGTATTCACAGGCTCAGGAATCAGCCTTGTCCCCACCTCTTTCACTCCCTCCGCCAGGGGCTTCTCATCCTCTGCAGGCAGAAATATATTTCTGATAATTAACCGGGGGGAGGACAGGAAGACAGAAAAGGGGAGGTCCGCTCTTCTGTGATTTACAGCATGGCACTGAGTTGGTACAGCCTTCTGCTCTGGGCTCTGAACTCAGAGCAGGGAGTGGAGATTCCGATTGGGAAAGTGAAACACAGTCCTGCTGCCTAGGAGAGTGGTTAGCAGAAAAAATAAGCAAGCAGCACCTCCCTCCCTGGGTCCAGGTGGGAACTCCTGGGGTGGTTCTCTGCATATTCCTGTCCTAGGTGAAACAGAAACCTAGGGGAACAAAGAATAGGGTGTAATGTTGGAGGAGGGGACAGGACAGCTGTGAACACAAGCCTCTGATACCGCATGATACCAACCGGATGTGAGGAAGCAAGGATAGCATGGTGGTGCTCCCTGCTGTGCTTCTGCTGTTACCCTAGAAAATGTAAGATTGAAGTATTAGTTTTTTTTAATCCGGGATTTGCAAGTTACAGCTCACGGCCCAATCCAGTTCACCACGTGCTTTTGTAAACAGTTTACTGGAACCCAGCCAAGCCCATTGGTTTATTATTGTTCATGGCTACTTCCAGGCCTCTAAGGCAGAGCTGAGTAATCATGACAGAAGTAGTATGGCTCACAAAACATGAAATATTTATTAACAAAAAGTTTACTGACTCCTGCTTCAGACTGTTTTGGACAACATGATATACTTCTTCAACTATCATGGCTTTACTGGGCTAGGATTGGGATTAAAGTAACATACATAGTACATATCTATGGTAAACCAAATATGTACTCAATCTATATGATAATAATAGCATACAACATCTACCCATTCTTTGCATATTTAAGTTCCACTTACAGAATAATCACATCTTTGCATTGCAAGGGTTTTCTTCATTACTGTAGCTGAAAGAGATACAGTATATCCTTTTGAGGCAGGAATAGTACATTTATGCTGATATATCCTCCTTCTGTTATCTGTGGCAGACATTTCTAATCAAGTGTGGCACTCTTTTCTGGGCTCAATTAGGGATGTCTAATTTCAGTTGTAAGTGGTCTCAGAATTCTTCCTACTGTAGAAGGCACTGCCTGTTAGTCTGGTGTGCAAGGTGGTGTGACTGGTGTGCACACACACATCTTGACTGGTGTGTAAGATGAAGCCTAATTGCTAGCACCTGTGAGATGTTGCCAAAACCCAACATGTGTCATTTATATGGCCTCCTATTGCAGTTATTTCTTGTTTTCTAGGGAAGATTTCTAAGCCCATTTTAAGTGTGTACTCCTTAAATACACATGAAGAATCCAGCATTACGGTTATTTCCTCTCAACATTCTGGTCTTCTCACCATATTGTGTCCTACCTGGTGCTAACTAAGCACAGTGCCTGGCCTGTAGCAGTTGTCCAGCAATGATTTTCCCAATGTTGGTTGAAAACATGTAGGGGAGCTTCATGAGATCTGTGTGGTGGTGGCTTCAAGTTGGGATGATGACCAAGACAAGTTTCAGACTGGTCATTTTCTAAGCCAAAATGGGAGTTCGCCAGAGGCCTGGTAATTTTAAGGACAGGAAAATAAAGATTTACATCAAGGGTTAGAAGATGATTTGATTCACTACCTGTGACTCCTCTGTGCTGCCGACTGAGCTGGTATACAAATACCAAGATGGAATCACCCAAGTCCTGCTCTCCAGGAGCTGTCACTGTAGTAGGGAAGACAGTTTCATAAAAATGAATGTTTATAAAAGAGAGAAGAAAATAAGAACAAATTCAAAGACTAGAGGTGGGGCATAGGAAGGGTCTTGGGAGTGGCTCTGAGGTCTCACCTGGTTCTGTTTGTTCCTTTCAGTTTCAGAAGAATCGACGAGACCAGGTTGCTACCAAACACAAGCTCATGGAAATTGCCAACTATGTTGATAAGGTGAGACCAGGTGTGTACTTTGTGGGAGAGGTGCCAGGACCTCAGAGGGGTTGCAGGACAGGAGATCACATGTACCTGAGCTGCCTTCTATTGGACTGACCATCCAGTTTGTGAAAGGGAATGAGCAATGCCATAGAGGCTCAATGTGGCCAGGACCACCTCTGAACGCTGTGGCGTTAGGTAAGTAACTCATCTTCTTTAGGTTGTAGTTTTTAATTTTGCTCTTGGTTTGCTTTGTTTCAGTTTACAAAGTAGAGTATTGGCCTAAATCAATCACTTTCAGTTATTTCTATTTTTCTGAGGGGGTTTTTAAAAAATGAAATCCTGTTCTACTGTCTGTGTAAACATCAGATAGAAACAGACTGCTCTATACTGACCAGAGCACTGTTGTTCTCCGATTGCTTCTCCTCTCTTCTCTGGCTTCTTAGGAACTGAGAGCAGGGAAGAGCCCAGTTTAGAATGTATTAAGGACATACCGGAACTTATGAGAAAAAATGAAAGCAGTTTTAAGAGGGAAATTTATAGCAGTGAATACCCATATCAGGGAAATAGACAAGCACAAATAAGCAACTTAATGTTGAACCTCAAACTTCTAGGAAAAGAACAGACTAAGCTAAAAGCTCATATAAGGGAAGACATTACAAAGATCAGAGCAGAAATTAGCACACTGGACACTGAAAAAACGATACAGAGAATCAGTGAATCAAAGAGTTGGTTCTTTGAAAGATTAAATAAAATCGACAAACCCTTAGCCAATCTTACCAAAAAAGGAAAGAAAAAACTCAAGTCTAGTCAATTAAGAATGAAAAGGATGAAGTCACCATGGACCCTACAGAAATCCAGAAGATCATCTTTGAAAACTTATATTCTAATAAGGTGGAAAATGCAGCAGAAATGCATTTCTCCAGATTCCTAGATACAGATTCCTAGATACATACTAATTACCAAAGTTGAATTAAGAAGATATAAAAATCCTAAATAAAATAATATCTATCAACAAAATTGAAGATGTAATTAAAAACCTACCAACAAAGAAAAGCCCAGGCCCTGATGGAATCACTGCTGAATTCTACAAGAAATTTAGAGAAGACTTAACACCAATACTGCCCAAACTCTTTAATGAAATTGAAATTGAAGCAATACTCACAAATTCATTCTTGGAAGCAAGCATTACCCTCACACCAAAACCAGAGAAGGACCCAACCAAGAAAGAACTACAGGCCAATCTTCCTAATGAACATAGATGCAAAAGTCCTCAGTAAGATACTGGCTAACAGAATGAAGCAAATCATCAGGAAGATTATGCAGCATGACCAACTGGGATTCATCCCACAGATGCAGGGATGGTTCAGTATACATAAATCAATAAATGTAACACACCATATTAACAGAGCCAAGGACAAAAAATCATATGATCATCTCAATAGGTGCAGAAAGAGCTTTTGACAAAGTTCAACACCCACTCATGCTGAAAAACCATACAGAAAATCGGAAATACGGTCTTTATCTCAATCTAATAAAAGCCAAACTAACAGCCAACATCATATTAAATGGACAAAAACTGAAAGCTTTCACTCTAAAATCAGGAACAAGACAAGGATGTCCACTGTCTCCATTCTTATTCAACATAGTACTAGAAACTTTAGCCAAAGCAATTAGACAAGAGAAAGAAATAAAAGGAATAATGATAGGAAAGGAAGAAGTGAAATTATCCCTATTTACAGATGACATAATTCTCTACATAGAAAACCCCAAAAACTCCACTAACAAACGTTTAGATTTAATGAGCAAATTCAGTAGCATAGCTGGATACAAAGTCAACATTCGAAAATCAATGGCTTTCCTGTACACACATGAGAAACTCATTGAGAGAGAAATTAGGGAAACAACACCTTTCACAATAGCATTTCAAAATGTATTAAGATTTTCCAGGTATAAAGCTTGTTGGTTCTCTGACTTAGAAGGAATTGAATTGGGTCTGGATGGGAAAGGTATATAACCTTAATGGGGAATGGGTTGTTTGGGGCCAGTCTGCAGTCTCCATATGTAAAACTGCCTTAGAAGTATTTCTTGTCCCTTAGAAAGACTATGTAAGTGGGTAACTTTCCTAATTCAGTACCTTTTACATAATACACTTAGGAAATGCCCAAATTTTGAAGTGTTACTAAACAGGTTGGTCTGGGACTTGGAAATATTTTGTATATATGAAAGAGGGTATTTGTTATAATATAAAACACAAAAATAAAAAAATGACCTAGAATGGTATTAGCTGCTTGACAGAGTACTAGAGTGGTTTTTAAATAAGTAGCTTTCGATGTGTTTGGAGTGTCTTTGATCTCATAATATGACTTGTACAATTTCAGGACACTCATAAAGCTTTAAAAGTTCAACTGTGTGCCTGCCAGGGATTTATGGATCCCAGATCTAAAAGGGAAATCATTTTTCAAACAGTACAGGATAGCAAAGAGAACTTTTTTAAGGGACTAGCAAGGAAATGTAGTAGTTCTTCATAGTCATTAGATGAGAGGTTCTCTGAGCCAAATTTTTGTTCTGTCCTCACTTGCTCTAGAAATACAGGCCACTGGCAAGTGACAGGAGAAAGTCAGGCACTGACATTTCATAAGAAAGACCTCTCCCAGACATAGCGGAGTTCTCTCTCTAGCTCCCAGCCCACTCCACGATGACATTCAAATGATCCTGCAACACAAACACTCAACATCTGGGAAAACAAGGAGAGCTTACTTCCCTGGGGGCTGTAGAGAAGGCAGATCCTGCTGGGTATGTGACATCTATTGTTCTAAAGACCAGGCAAGTTGAGTCCCTCCTTGGTGAACGTTTGCTGGTTTGGGTAAGAAAACCAGGGGCACTGATAAAAAATAGAAGGAGTGTGCCAATTACAATCTCAGCCAGGAAAGGAAAGGAAAATCCGTGGAGGGAGAAGAGAGGCAGCTGCAAATCCCAGACCTCGGCTAGAGCCCATGCCTGGCTGGCTGGTCCTCTGTGTATCCTCCTGCCGCTCCCCAGCAGCTGAGGTGAGTCACTCCCACTGCTCTGGAGCTTGCTGACCCAGCTACTTGAACTGAAGGATCCTTGAACTCAAACTGGAATGAAGTACCCTCGTTTGCTGGATCTTGAGCCCAATCCAAAATATTTTCTCTTAACTGAAAAAGCCCAAGTTTACTTCCTTAAAAATCTCCCTAGTGAAGCAAATTCAAACTGAAGTCTAAACCTTTGTTCTCTTTCAAGATTGGTGCAGCACAAAACAAAACAAAATCAAATTTTATAGAGCAATAAACGGATGTTTGTAGACTCTTCATTCCATCTTAGGCCACAATTCTGGGGGCAGGCAAGTGGGTGGTCGGGCACTGTAAATAAGCGCAGTGCTGGGACGGAGTAGGATCATGAGTGGTGTCTGAGCCTGGGGTCTCTGTCTTTATTCCAGCTTCACCATTTCCTGCTGAGACTTTGCCTGGGTTCCTCAGTGCTTAGTATGGAGAAAGTGCTTGACAAACACTGATGTCCTGGTTATTATTTTTAGCTGGGGCAGAACCTGCTAATTTCAGGTTAAGATAGTCTCTCCTGCTCATGTGACCACTGTCTATGTAGGTCTTTTTAAAAAGCTACTGGCTCAGTAGCATCTAGATCAGACCCATCAGAGAACTGCTTATCACCACATTCCAGTAGCATAGCTTTAAAGAGAAGTACCTCCTGCTTCTGTGCACATGAGGTGAAAGACTCCATGTCATAAAGCTAGTGTAGCCTAGACTTACAGAGACAGACAGTCAGCTCTGCATGATAGAATTTCGGGATCTCCTGGTTGGACAGAACCCTAAGGATTACTTAGGGCCTTTGTCATTTCACACAACCTCAATAATCCAGGGATGGGGAAGGAAACTTTGGGAGGGAGGAGGCTAGGGATTTAGCTCAGCAGCACAGCGCCTGCCTGGCAAGCGCAAGGTCATAAGTTCAATTCCCCATACCAGAAAAAAAAAACCAAAACAAAAAAAGAAACTTTTGGAGGGAGCTTGTCTGTCTGCTGTGTCATTCATTTTGTTGTTGTTGTTGTTGTTGTGTTTTTGGTACCGGGAATGGAACTCATGACCTCAGGCTTGCCAGGCAAACACTTATGCCGCTGAGCTATATCCCCGGCTTTGTCATTCATTTTTGATGATAGAAATTTATTCCCATTTCTTTGTGTATCATTTACTTTGAGACATCTTAGAGTTTTAAAAATCCCTAACATAATTTAGCATATCTATACAATGGGATATTATATATTTGACAATAAAAGGAATGACAAACTGATCAGAGTGATTCATCCTATAGCATGGAAGATTCTCAAAAACAGTGCACTAGGCAAAAGAAACCAGGGGAAAAACCTGTGTTGTATGATTCCATTTGTTAAAAGAAAGAAAGAAAGAAAAGGAAAAAAGAAAAGGTCCAGAAAAGGCAAATCTATAGAGACAGAAAGTAGAGTAATTTTTCTCTGGGCTGAGGGTAAGAATGGAAAATGGCCATATATGAATGTGAAAGATCTTACTGGCATGATGAAAATACTCAAAAATGGTACTAAAAAGATTGGTAAACCACTCAGAATGGGTGGTTTTTATGCTATGTAGATTATACCTGTATAAAGTTTTTTTTTTTTAATCCATACACAAGAGAGCTTTTTTAGGTACACATAAAATGATAAGGGCTAGGCTAGCTGGGGCAAGAGTGGTTATATAGAAGACTGTAGATCTCAAATCTGAACTTGCTCATAAACACCACCTGGTGCAGGGAGAGTGTCCCCCTATGTAGTTCAGGTTGGCCTTGAACTCACAGTGGTCTTCCTGCCTCAGCCTCCTGAGTGCTGGGATTATAGATGTGCACTACATTGCTCAGCCCTGACCAGCTTTTCTCAAATGCTTTTTTTCTATTATACTACGAAATTTATTTTCATGTCTGTTTTACCTCTGAACCCAGTCCCTGCTTGGACCATGTGGGTCAACCCCCATCCTTCCTGCACACGATAGGCCTGTATGTATTTGAACCAATTTTGTGTTCTACCTTGGCCTTCCATTCTCTAAGCAAGGATACCCCAGTTCTGCCACCAGAGTACTGCGCAAACCTCTCAGAACAGCACTTTCCCTGTCTCAAAAAAAGTCATTAATAACCGTACCCCTCGGAGCCAGGGGCACAGGAGAAATCTGGAGCCTGTGTTCTGAGTTTCAAGGTGAGGAAGAGACTGATATGTCCCATATAGTGTTGATAGAAACCACAGTTTTTTGGTCTTTTCAGTTTTACCGATCCTTGAATATCCGGATTGCTCTGGTGGGCTTGGAGGTGTGGACTCACGGGGATAAGTGCGAAGTTTCAGAGAATCCCTACTCCACGCTTTTATCATTTCTCAGCTGGAGGCGCAAGCTGCTGGTCCAGAAGAGCCATGACAACGCTCAGTTAATCACGTAAGTAGCGCGTTTCCTGTGTGCTCCGCCTCGGCTTTGGCTGCAGAGCCTCTGCCTACCGTGCATGTTCTCGGCATTTGACTTTCTTTGCCTGGTGATGGGCACTGGTTGTACAAGGCCCTCCTGGATCCCGGGTCCAGATAGGCAGGCATTTCTCCAGCATGCGCTCTGGACCCAGCGCACTTAAGAAGATATGATTAAAAATCTCAGCAGCAGCAGCTGAGCAAATGGGCCAGCTGTGTGTGTAGTCAGGCAGTGATTGGCAGTTGGCCGTGGCCACTTGGGGACAGGTTTTGTTCTGCTGTAAGCACTCATCTCCCACCACAGACACGGGACAGGGGATCCCCTGAGTCACCCTTCATTTGCTTCCAAGGGGCTCGGTGCTGAATGCCTGAGAGAGGCACCGTGGCACACAGAGCTGGAATCATGTGCTTGGTGGGAGGGTGGCCCTGGGGGGGGACTGGGTTGGGTTTTCATCGGTCCCAGAGATAAAAGAACAGACATTCTAACTGATGGAGTCACATTTTGAAACAAAGAGACTATGACTTGCCATACTTCCTTGAACACAGCGTAAGCATACTGGAAAGTGATATGTGTTTCTTACAATGATTTCTTCTTGGGAAAAGACACATGAAGCACCAGGTTATTTGCTGCAGGTCTGTGTACATGCCACTGTGTGAAACTGACATTCCAGGGTGCCACTAAGGGTGATTATTGGTATTTATTCATGTTGACTTCCAAAGTATTTGAAGGCAGATACAACAAAAGGCCCAGAGATAATAAACCCTTTTTCACGTGTTTCCTAAATATATCTCAGGGTCAGTAATCATTTAAACCTTGGTTGACCCTTATAGGTGTATCTAACCTGTGACCAACGGGTTTGGTGTTGCCTGTGTCATAAGAAAAAAATGTAAAAGAAAGGGAGTTTTGTTACTTACATACTTTAACCACATTATATACTTTATATGGCACCCAGGACAATTCCCCTTCACTCACGGCAGCTCAAGCAAGCCAGTGTGTCCAACCCACAGGCCACTGACCTGCAGGAAACTGGGAAATAACTGTCCCCCACGCCCAGGCTCTGAGTGGTTACTTCTGACTATACATTCAGCCAGGAAGAGCCTCTGGGTACCAAAACCTGCTGTGGTGGTGGCAGCGCTGGGGATGGCTGTGCAGCCGAGCTACAGTCCTGTCCTTCTTGGTCATCAAAGCTTTTGGCCTGAATGGGGAGACATCCTGCTTTAGGCAGATCTTGAATCTGTGTTTCCAGTAGGCCTTCCTCCGAGCCATGCCCAAGTTTAAAAAGTAATAAATAGGGCTTCATATAAATTGGGACGTATTTTGCATGTTTCTGTGCAGATTGTTCCTCTGAAGATAAGTGTGCCTTGAGTTTAGTACCTATTCAACATGCATAATGTGTCACATTCTGTGCTAATTCTTAGAGATTCTAAAATAAATAAGATAGTCAAACACATCATGGTTTAGATAAGAAGAAAAACATGCAGATGTGTACCGCCTCATGAATTTCCAGAGGTCCTTTAAGTAGGTGACACATTAGGGGCATGCACAAAAGCACTGGTATTGCATTTATTCCTTTTCCTCTATCCTGGATGGATACAGCTGAGAGAGGGATGTGTTCAGACCAGGGAGACCGTAGCTGGCCACTGGCGGATTAGGGTCACGGCTACAAAACAAAGGCAGAAACAGCTCATCCCTGCCCCCGGCTGCACTTTGTGAGGCTCCCGATGGGACACAGCTGCTTCCTTGGCCCAAAGGTGACATGGGAATGAAGCATCCATCCTACAGCTGTTGCCTAATGGCCCTCCCCTGTTCCCCAAGGCCCACACTGCAGAGCCGGGGTAAGGCTTGGGACCAGGCAGCTGGCGGAAGTGGGCATGATTCACTTTGGCATCAGATGCTGTGCCACCACCCTTCCCTAGCTCTCCTGAGCTTTTCCTGTGCAGCAGGCATGGGATGGAGCTTTCAGGCTCCGCCGTTTCCTTCAGGGACTTGGCCGAGGGCTTACTGTGGGGAAAACGTGACCTTTTATCTGCTTTCTCCTTTTCTCTGGAGCAGAGACGGAGTAGATGAGAGGAAGTAAGTGGTGTGGTGACCTGAAAGTTGGCCAGCTGGCCAGAATACGAGGGCCCCACCCCCTTGGGAATGGACTGGAAATGTCAGCGAGACCAGAGAGCACATGACAGCCACTTGCTCCTGGACACGCAGGGACAGCGCCCCAGCCTGACCCATTTACCCCCTCTTCTCTCCTGCAGGGGTGTCCCTTTCCACGGCACCACCATCGGCCTGGCCTTCCTCAGGACCATGTGCTCCATGCACCATTCTGGAGGGGTCAGCACGGTGAGTCTCAGCCATACGCCAGCGCTGCAGGAGGTGCAAAACTGCCTCCCAGGCCTGGAGGTCACCTTTGAAAAGAAGGATCTGATGTGTATTATTGCCAAAGAAAAACCCCTGATGTCAAGAAGGCCAATATTTTAAAGTGAAGTCATCAAGTTCTAAGAAATACAGGGACCCAGGGGTGAATTGTCATTTATTGTAGTTTATTTTTGATTGTCCCAAGCTCAGGAGAGCTGTGAAGTGATTTCATGCATACATCTTTAGATCTCTCGTATGTTCCACACCAGGGGCCAGGAAATAGTAAGAGGAGAGAAATGAGAGTGTTTTTATTCCAAGTCCTGCATTGTCAGGTGTGTCATTACAAAGGGAGGGCATGTCCCAAAGTCACAGGCAATTCCTCTTCTTTTGAAATTCTCTCTGACTTTGTGAGAGTATTAGGACTATTCACTTAGAAGCTGTGAGTGGATATATGGGAGCCTGCTGCCCATCTATCTGTCCACCCACCCTGTATTTATTTATTGACAAAAAAAAAAAAAATGTTAAAATCCAGGCTCTAGAGTCAGAGCTGATTAGTTTCAAAGAATATTTACGCGGCTTTGGATGAGTTAATAGGTGTCTTCAGTTGTACAATAAAGGTAATTTGACAATTCATAATCTTAGGGTAAGAATGGGAATTAAACAAAATTGTGCCAGAAACACCCACATGTGTTCAGTAGATCTCTTTTTGTTGCTTCTGTGTTTTTTGAGACAAGGGCTTGCTGCATTGCCCAGGATGGCCTTGAACTCCTGGGCTCAAGTGATCCGTTCCCTCAGTCTCCCAAGTAACGGGGGCAACAGGCACTTGCCCCTGGGCCTGCTTTGGTTGCTGGTTTGTTTCCTATTTCTTTAGCTTCTGCTTTTGACAAGAATCACACATGGTGCCAGGAAAGTATCTATCATGTGGTGCTGTCAGAAAACAGGACAAACATGCCCTACGTTGACCTGTGGCAGTGTCTCCTTCCACTCTCTTATATTTTGAAGAGATACATATGTTAAGAGAAAGAATGGGGAAAAGCATTTACTGGCCCAGCAATTCATCAGTGGGACAGACATGGTCTGCACTGTTGGAGAACTCAGGAAGCACTAGCTTTTAACCATTGGATTTCCTGATAATGACAGTGGCTTTCAACTTGCTGTTGGAAAGCAACCATGGCGAACCTGGGTTGCCCTTTGGTAGAGGAACCAGTAGAGAGCTTCCAGGCTCAACTTAGAAAAAGACAGAGATTGAGGGTGAGAGGGATAGACAGTGCTGACCCTTGACCTTCACTGGAACTCTCTCCCTGAGCAGGACCACTCTGAGAATGCCATTGGCGTGGCTTCGACCATAGCCCACGAAATAGGCCACAACTTTGGCATGACCCACGATTCCACAGGCTGCTGCTCTGCCAGTCCTGCTGATGGTGGATGCATCATGGCAGCTGCCACTGGGTGAGTCAACAGGAAGGGTGAGGATGAGAAGGGTGGGGAGGCAGGCATGGCCAGGGTGACCCAAATATTCCTGCCATCTGGCCTTGAGGAACTGCTTTTAATATGCTAGGAGGGTGTTGGAGAAAATGTGGGTTTTACTTCAAAGAATTTGGAAGAGCACCAGGCCGGGCGTGGTGTCACACACCTGTCATCCCAGCACTGGGGAGGCTGAGGCAGGAGGATCTCTGTGAGTTCGAGACCAGCTTGGGCTACATAGTGAGTTCAAGCCCAGCCTGGATTACATAGCAGGACCCTGTCTCAAAAAGCAAATTGGAAGAGCACCAAGAAGGGAAATGTGTGGAAGGGAGCAGATTTCATGCAGGAGATTCAGTGCTGATGAAACCCCGGCTATATTCTTTACCATATGCACTATATTCTATGTTTTAATTCACCTTAGGGTCTTTAGCCATAAAATTGAGCTGACCACATGGGTCATTTTTCCTTCATTAACTTTTGACAAGGACCCACTTTGATCATAACCACAACCCTTGGTGCTTCCATCCCAAAGGAATTTGTTTAGCACTGTTACATCCAACCTTACTTGAAAGCTCTGATGTAGCCTCCAGAATGAGTTGAAGGAAAATGACCCTCCGCGCACTGCACAGGGGCTACCGATGAGGACCAGGGACCAGGCAACTGCTTCTCTGGTAGTCATGAAGGATGTTCTAAACCAGATCCTTGGAAAAAATTTCCAGAGTTTGTTCAGAGGACTTACCACCTAAGGTCTGGACTCAGCATACATCACTGGGTTCTTCCAGGACCTGAATTTCTCCTTGGCAAGCATTATGCTGGGACTTTATGTTCCTTCACCCCAAATCAGTAGGGTCTGCTTATGTGTTGAAGAGTATGATGTCTCAGTGTCTCCCAGAGAAGTCCCGGTTCCCTGGAGCTCCCATGAGCAGTGTTTGCTCATCACTTCCTGGCTATTACTCAGGAAGGATGATGTTGATATGTAGAATACAATTCCCCAGTTCATGCTGAAGTCCCTGTGAGCTCACCAGTAGGTCCACTCCTTTCTCTCCCAATCTCACTAGTATCTGTAGGTAAGTGGCTGAGAGTTATATTAATTCCTTCTCTCATTTATGTTCAAATTGTTCATAAATTTTCCTCATGTAGCATGAAACTCTCCTGCGCTTAGTCTTTAATTGTTCTACAGCACCGGAAGCAGGGTAACTCTCCCTTTGTAGACTCTGCTCATGCTGCAGTTGTTTCCCCTTACCTGTAGGGAATATGTTCAAAGACATTCCAGACACCTGAAACTACAGATAACTAACACTCTATAGCCTATGGTTTTCTTTCTCTGCATACATATCTATGAGAAAGTTTAATTTGTAAAGCAGGTATGATTAGACATTAAAAACAACAACTAATAAAGTAAAACAATTAGAACCATGTACTGTAATAAAAGTTATTTAAAACCTACAAGTTATTTCTGGAATTTTCCATTTAAGATGGGTAACTAAAACCATGGAAAACAAAACTGCAGAGAAGAGGGAACTACTAGTTTGGGTTCTTTTTCCCAGTAGTGAGGGGCTGAGAAATCAGACTCTTGGGATAGATGGTACATATGTGTGAGTTGGCTAGCTCAGTTTGAAGTGTGCTCTGCATTCCAGAACAGAGAACAAATCATTGGTCCCTGGAGAAATTAAACCCATGATCTCAGTTTCTGTTGGCCTGGTCCTCTGTAACAAAAGAATATCCACCTGGTACTGCCTTTAGGAGAAGTTTGGGTCGGCTCTGAGGCTTGAGACCTGTTGTAACACATTCACAATCTTTTTTTATTGCGACTCCCTCAAATGACAGAAGGTGCTCTTCTTTTCAAATACCTTTACCATGCAGAGTAAGGAAAATAAAATACTGTGAGATGGTTAGTGTTTCGGGGTGAGGCGTGAAAGCATTCTAAGTGAAGGTACTGACTGATGCATGTTCAAAGGGGATAGACCGTGTGCATGTGGCACTTCGGGGGCCCAGCTGGAATCAGCCTCATAGCACGGCTGGCAGCTCTTCTGGCTGTTGGATATGCAAATCCTCAACTACTTCCTTCATTGTTCTCTGCCAGCGACCCCTTTCCCAGAGTCTTCAATGGATGCAACAAGAAGGAGCTCGATAGGTACCTGCAGTCAGGAGGTGGAATGTGTCTCTCCAACATGCCGGACACCAGGACGCTTTATGGAGGCCGGTGGTGTGGGAACGGGTTCCTGGAAGACGGGGAAGAGTGTGACTGCGGGGAGGAAGATGTGAGTGTCACCGCGGTGCTGGCAGGAGGGAGAAATACGCATTGATTCCAAGCCTAAGGTCAAAAGGGAATACGGTAGACAAAATTTCTTAGTCACAGGCATTTCCTACAGGACTATCAACACCCCCGCCCCCATATACAATGTGGTCAGTAAGCCTTCCAGATGGACTGCTTCTGCAGTCTTCATGGCTTGTGTTTAGCACTCGTGGTGTCCAAGATCAGGGTGGGGTTCTGGTGAGCATCTGGTCTACCAGAAACCACAATCCTGTAGCCCCGTCTCCTCTGTTAGAGCTCAGATGGCCTCCTTGGCCCTGCAGCTGCACTGAACTTATTTTGGAAGCCACACATCCAGATTCATGAACTTGAGCATGAGCCTTATGAGGATACTTAAAATAACAAGCTCATGCTGTTTACCCAAGAGAAGATGTGATGGAAAAGGAATGGAGGAAGAGCTGAAGGGCTGCAGGGAGGAAGGAGCCGAGGCAGTCTTTGTGTAAGAGCTCTTTCCTTCCTTCTGATCCTCAGAAGCGAGTGCGAAGAGCACATAGCATGACTGTCACTTTTAACAGAAGTGTGTTGTTCTGCAAAAAGCAGAACTGGATTGTTTCATTTCCATTTTTGGAAGGATGAAAATATGTATGCTAACACATGCACAAAAATTGGGGAAGAATGTGCCAGTAGCAGAAAGTGGTGTGGTGAGAGGGGGGATCTATATATGTGGGTAAAATGATTTGATTTTCTAATCTCTGAGATGTGGTACTCTCATTTTAGCACAAACATACAACTTTCAGAATAAAACAAGAACTATTAAAGCTGTTGCCGCTCTTGCCATCATGATCTTAGAGGGATCAGCCCCTGGCCTTCAGAAAGGAGGGGATTGTACTAGGAGCAGTGTGAATATTATACTTCACAAACTAAGTATCAGCGTAGATGCATGGGAAAATAGTCACACTTGAAACGCAGTTGCCTTTAGGTTGTGGTGTCACTGAGGATTGTGCTTATGTGTATTTTCTGTGATAAATTCACACTACCTGGATAAAGCTTCCAAGAGATGTCTTGGCGAGGAGTTCTGGAGTTGTTGGCAGGGGATCCAGGGTGTGTAGGGCAGGCTGAGGCTGGGGGTGGTGCTGAAGGCTGTCCTCCCACCTGGTCCGACTCCTGCTCTGCTGCCCCAAAGACTCACGCCTGCCCACTGCCCTCAGGAATGCAACAACCCCTGCTGCAATGCCTCCAACTGCACCTTGAAGGAAGGGGCAGAGTGTGCCCACGGCGCCTGCTGCCACGAGTGCAAGGTAAGTGGCCCCTCCCCTGCTTGCACGACCCAGCAGCTCTGGCGATGGTGGGCCCAAACCTCCATCCTGGGGCAGTGATGGTGCTAGAGTGCTTGCCTCACATGCTTGAGGCCCTGGTTTCCATCCCTAGCACTGGGGTGGGGGTGGGAAAGTGGAGAAAAGAAAAATAAAAGTTTCAGACACTTGGAACTGGAACAGGCCCTTTCACTAATTTTACTATTTTCTCCCCTGGGGCTCACTGAGTTAAAATCATCTCTGAGGATGGTGCCTCCTGGGGATGGTGAAAATATTTTTTAAAACAAGTATACAAAGAATAGGTTTGATATTATGTGAGCTCATAAGTATAAGTACTAGAAGTCTGATTGACATTAATGGATGTCTTAGTAGATGCCAGGTACTGTGCTGAGAATTGTATATATTTTTATGAGTCAGTCCCATAAAAGCCCATGAGATGTATATGATTATCCCCATTTGAAGATGAGAAAGCTGGGGCTAATCGAATGCGGGGAACTTGCCTGGGGTGAAACAGACAAGAAGGGCCTGAGTCCAGCTCTTCCTGCCTCTGGAGTCTGTATCCGAGTTTTATTGATGCGGGAGAGAAATGACTTATTGCTGTTAGTGTTAATACAGCTCCGCAGTCTCTTACTCACATTCTGAAATTCAAGAAGTTCTAAAATCTGAAAAAAAAAAAAAAATGTTTTTAATCACGTTTAGTGACACAACTTGACCTGAATTGATAGGATGGTAATTATGGTCTTTTTAAAAATTATACCTAAAGTGAATATTTATATTTCATGAGAGAAATATTAACCTGTTTGAGCATAACCATTTTCTCAGGCCTTGCTATAAGGTTATGTGGTGGTATACGTATGTAATGTGAATGCGTAAGTATACACATACATACATTTATAATCATATGTGTACATGTGTCACATACTTATCTACGTATATGCACAATGCTACATACACACTTATAGGCATATGCTATAGTAACTGAAAATATGAGTCATACTGATACCTAGAGTGTGAAAGCCATCTGGACTCAGAGTTGGGGGCTGGAGTTATGGAGCTGTGCTTCTCCCTACCATCTGTCAAGTGCTCAGTATGTACCAGATGTTGTTCAAGTGCTTTGTTATAGGTCATTTCTCTTAACAACCACATGAGAGAGTTAGGATCCCAAATCATGGGTGAATGAACAGGAGGAGGTTCAGGGGCTTCCCAGGGTCCCACTGGTTGACGAGCTAGGATGTGAACCAGGCAGACTGGCCGCAGAGTGGTCCTCTGTATCTGCACCCTGTTCCTGGACAGTAGAGGTGTGGCTGCCTCAGCTTCCTCTCGTCCAGCTCTTTCAGTCCACACTTGCAGCTGGGGCCCTTTCAGAGAGCAGCCTGGCCTGAGAGTAGCCAGCAAAGGGCCTGCCTGCCTTCTCTCCTGCGAGGTCCTTGTGAGCGGTGTGTAGCCCCTCAGGAGGGAGGGAAGGCTTCATTCTCAGTCCTTGGTTTCTTTACTTGACCTGGGCAGCACTTGAAGGGCTTCTGGCCTGACCCATTGTCCCCTGGGGAGGTTGTGCTGGGCCAAGTCCTTCAAGTTTAGACCAAGCCAAAGAATAAGTACTGAGTGTGAGCATTTCACCCAGGCTCAGGTTGTCATTTGGAACCTCACAAAAGATTCCTGGTGTCTGAGACCCTGGCTTGCAGTCCTGCCTATATGATTTTGGCAATTTCCTAAGGTCCTTGTGATCTTAGGAGCCGAGGTCTTTTTCCAGTAAACTGGAAAGAGTTGAGTAACCCTGGGTTGCTGTAAGTCCAAGGAGAAACTCAGTGTTTACCCGTTGCCCAGTGTGTGCTGTTGACCAGGTTGCTTGGTCTGCAAAATGGGCAATTAGCAGTGTCTGCCTTATAGATATTGTGAGGGGCATAGAAGAGAGTGTGTGTGACATATTCAGCCCAGCGCTTGGCTCCGTGATGGGGATGTATCGTTGCTGAAGTGCTTTGTAAATTCGAAGATGGTGTGTGAATGCTAGTTGAATGTGTGCATTTACCTATGGCCTTCTCTTTTACCACTGACTGTGTAGCTTTGGATGCATTGCTTATCCTCAAAAATGGGGATAGTTATATTACATTACACTATGAAAATGGAGTGAAATAATATTGGTACTGGGCACTTACGTGGGAGCTATGTAAAGCTACTTGTTACTACTAAAGCACACGGTAAGCTCTAATTGTTGCATAAACATTGTTCCTTACCGTTTTCTTCTTAAGACTGCTATGAAAAGGAAGTGATTGCATTTGTCAAAATACCCAGAAAAGCCTCAGTCACTGTTCATGTGAAAAGACTGATGATAAAAGAAAAAAGATGATGATGACTTGAGCTACAGCGGTTACGTAAAAAGCGCTGTGAAGTAACAGTGGGGAAAGTTCCGTTCTACACAAGAGATGCGTGTGAGATCTCAGCTCACAGGGCTGAGGACAGGGAAGTCATCCACTGTTTTTCTCTCTTGTTCCTCTTCTTAGCTGGTGGCTCCTGGCACCCTGTGCCGTGATCAGGCCCAGCAGTGTGACCTTCCGGAGTTCTGCACGGGCAAGTCTCCCCTCTGCCCCACCAACTTCTACCAGATGGACGGTACTCTCTGTGAAGGCGGCCAGGCCTACTGCTACAATGGCATGTGCCTCACCTACCAGGACCAGTGCCAGCAGCTGTGGGGCCCTGGTAAGGGCTTTGCTGGGGAGTGCAGCCCTCATCCACTGTGAGCAGCCCCACCTGCCAGCCACTCAGGGTGGCTCAGCAGCTAGGCTTGAAAACGCTTCCAGGGGCTGGGGATTTAGCTCAGCGGCAAAGCGCCTGCCTGGCAAGCGCAAGGTCGTGAGTTCGGTTCCCGGTACCGGAGAAAAACCAAAAAAAAAAAAAAAGAAAACGCTTCCAGACCCCGCCTCGGTAGCTTAGCAGGAGAGCTATTGGCTGGCAAGCATAAGACCCCACTATCATGAAAAAAATAGATTCAAAGTGAGAATCAAAGTATGAAACCTTAGGTTCACTTCCCAGTACCACAAAACAAAAGAAAACAAAACCTCACTTCTTTCCTCCATTGGCTCAGGGTAGAGATGCAGGAAGAGCCAATCAGTGGGCAGTGATCTCCCCAATCCTTTGGTGCTTTTAGTTCTCCGAATCAGCTATTTGATAACAATAATTTAGATAGAAAGGAGAAAAGATGGAGAGAGAAAAGCAAATGTGAATGGCCCTTGAGCTATGGAAAGGTTTTAGCCTCTGTCATATTAAGAGAGAGCAAATTAAGACTGATACAAAGTGGAATTTTTCATGTATCAGATTATAAAGATTGAAAGTTACTGTGATAATAGCACTATAATAATAACTACAACAACAGCCATAATACGATGTTTTGGAGGGTGTGAGGGATCAGATAGGTACACCCACCATGGAAACAATTTGGAGATAGAAGAATTTTAAATGCATGGATTGGGCCCGTCAATTCCATTACTTAGACACATAGCCTACAGTTGTACTTGTATAAGTATCTGAAGATATGTTTTCGGAGATGTTAATTGCACTGTTGTTCGTTAAAGCGATAACAATGCCTGTGCCTTTTAGTAAGAACCAATTAAATTAATTCTGGTAAATCTGTACAACACAGTGCTTTGTGGATAAATAAAAGGAGGCAATTCTGCGTACTGAGTAAAAGCATCTCCCACAACAACCTAAGTAAAAATGCGAGGTACAGAACAGTGACTAGAATATACTTCCTTCTTTATTAAGTTATCTCTAGAAGACACACCCAGGTTGTGTCCAGGAAATGCGGAGTGCAGAAATACAGTTGTTTCTAGAAAATTCACTGCTAATTGTTGCTTTTTCAGAATGTGGGGCAAGAGGAACAGGATGGCTCTGAGGAGAAGTTCCAAAGACATTCTTTATATCTTCACAGCTTTGTGCTTACATTACCTATTTTTAAAATCATGAAATAAGACAGCACTGTTTAAGTAGACAGTAGGCATAGCATACAAACCCCCAGAGGTATAAATCCTTGATAAGATAGAACAACAAATATAAAACTTGTTCTCTGAATTGGTCTTGGTGAGAACATGGGAGCATGATACCTGGCAGGAGAACAGGAAAAACCTTCTTAACCCCATCGCCTTGCCAAAGGTTGGCTTTGCCCTGGGGGTCTCAGACAGGCTAGGTACTGACTCGCTCGTTTCTTGCGCACCAGGAGCCCGGCCTGCCCCTGATCTCTGCTTTGAGAAGGTGAATGTGGCAGGAGACGAGTTTGGAAACTGTGGGAAAGACATGCATGGTCAGAACAGGAAATGCAACATGAGGTAAAGACACAGAGCAGTCCCCGGGATGAGGAGGGAGGATCTAACTCCTGCTCTGTCCTGCTCACTGCCACCAGCTCAGCGGCACGATGGCCCCAGAGCTGGCCTTTACAGAAATCAGATGAAGTTTGTGTCTATTCTTAGCCTGTTGTTTGACAATGCAGCATTTAGGCCTGAGGAGGAGGAGCTCAGGGAGAATGTGGGAGGCAATGCTTCCTAGAAAGCTGATCAGTCTTCCTTTGGGGTCGGTCTTATAGTAGGACAGGGCTCTCTTGGATCATTTGTGGAATACTAATTATGCCCTTATCTGAATAGGTCATTCATTAACTCATTCATTCATTCATTCACTCATTCATTCACTCATTCATTCATTCATTCTAACCACCTATCCATCCATCCACCCATCCACTTACCCATCTATTCATCCACCACTCATCCAACTATCTTATCCTTTCATCTACCCACCCATCCATCCACCCACCCATCCATCCATGTGGCCATCCACCTACTCACTATCCATTGAGTGTTTACAGTGAGACACTGTGCTGTTTGTAACGGTTTTAATAAATAATACAGTGATACTGAAAATGTAGAGAGAGCCACTCAACCTGTCTTAGTAGCCTGGGGTTAATGCAGGGGAGTCACAAGTCATGGAGCAGTTACGCAGATGCACAGGGTGGGGAGTGGTGCTGGTGTGTGATAAGGGTGGTCTCGGTAGGGAGGTGGTTGGAGAGAAACTAGCAGTTGGAAGAGCTGAGAGCTGCTTGATATAGTTAAGGTATAATTTTGGAGTATGGAGGAGAGGGAGCTGTGAGAAAGGAGCTGGGGTAGGGAAGCAGGGGCTGAATTATGAAAAAGCTTAAGTGACTGGTTAGGGGCGTCTGGACTTTGGCTTGACAACACAGCAGAAGATAGACTCACTCTCACAGGGCAAGACCAAAGGCAGGGAAATTGGTTTCTTAAAGCTTGGGTCAGAGAGTATGATGGTACAAATTGTAGTGGCTATGAAGGGGAAACTGGCAGGGCTTGGAAACTGCTCAAATCCAGGAACAAGGGAGAAAGAGGTGTCAAATTACCCCAGGCATCTGGCTGGAGTGCCTGGGTGGATGGTGGTAAAGGGAGCATAAGGGGACGGATGGCTCAGGCCACGCAAGTGTCTTTGAAGTTAGGATTTTCCGAAACCAGTTCCCTGTCTAGATCTGCTCAGGGACATGACTGTCTTTCACTGCCTTGATCTAAGCCCACGTGGGGTCTCTCCTGGTGGGTCCTTACAGCATTTAAGTTACCCCAGACTTCTTCCTTACCTCACCCAAGCGTGCTCTCTTGACCAAGAAACACTAAAGATGCGCAGTACCCCAGCCTCTGATTCTGTCTCTCTGGCTCAGAGATGCCAAGTGTGGGAAGATCCAGTGTCAGAGCTCTCGGGAGCTGCCCCTGGAGTCCAACGCAGTAGCTATCGAAACCACCATCGTCATGAATGGGAAGAAGATCCAATGCCGGGGTACCCATGTCTACCGAGGTCCTGAAGAGGGTGATATGCTGGATCCAGGACTGGTGATGACCGGGACAAAGTGTGGCTTCAACCATGTGAGTCCATTCCCCCAGCCTCATGCAGGAGCTGAGCAGCAGAAAGGGAAAACTGAGACGCAATGCTTGGGCTCAAATTGCAGCTTCCTCACCTTCCGAGCCTGTGTAGCTTTCTTTTATGAAAGTTTGCATAGTCATAGCAGTAGACTGTCATCGTAGACTAAGGCTTGATTCAGATCATGTCTGCAAAGCATCTAGATGGGCTAGCCATCATCATTTTCATGCTTATCATTAGTTATCATATGCATTAAAGTGGTTTAAGTTAGGGAAGCTTGGGGGAAATACTGCCCAGTATCTCATCGCTAATTATGACAGTGAAAGTATAAAAATACGAAATACTTGGTATATCTTCTAGCACAGAGTAGGCTGCTTCAGAATCTTTGTTTTTAAATGTAATGTTAAAATGGTAGCTAATGATAGTTTGTTAATTAATGATAGTTAATGATAGTTTGTTAATGAATCAATATAGTAGTAACATATAACATTTTATAGTAGTAACCTATAACATGTATTAAATGTAGTATTTTAACAATATAATTGTTGCTGTGTCTCTCTAATCACAAAGGTAATAGCAGTTTTAGGCTCTCTGACTGTCCACTATACCAAATAATGCAAAGTGGGCTGCCTGTCTGGGTACACGGCCCCACGTCCATTTCCTGCCCAGTGTCCCATGCGTCCTACTGACGGCTGTGCTTCCCGCTCACTGCAGGTGTGCTTCGAGGGACAGTGCAGGAACACCTCCGTCTTTGAAACTGCAGGCTGTGAGAAGAAGTGCAATGGTCACGGGGTGTGTGTTCCCAGGGGCTGGTGTAACGCATGGGGCAGAACCCGAGGGAGGTGGAGCTCTTTGGGGCGCTGACACCTCCACCCTACCCGCGCTGTAGGTCTGCAACAACAACCAGAACTGCCACTGCTTCCCAGGCTGGGCCCCGCCCTTCTGCAACACGCCTGGCCACGGGGGCAGCATAGACAGTGGGCCCCTGCCCCCCAACAGTGAGTGCCTGGCTGCTTGCAGCCTCTGCCTACCTTTGTGAGAGGGGTGGACGCCCCAGGGACAGATGTCATTTTGTAGAGAGAGAGGGCAATGAAAATTGTAGGGCACTGACTATTCACGTCTGTTTTGAGGAATTGGGTGGTGACTAGTCGGAGTCCTTTCTTGGGCACTTGAAAATAATCATGAACAAGAGTAAAATGAGGAAACAGGCACAGAAAAGGTTTAGTTTTTTGGTGGGGAATCTCACGGACTCTAGCCTGTGGTTTCCAAACTTTTTCTTTTAATAATAGCAAAGTACTTTGAAAAAAAAAAGTCTTTCAAGGAACAAACCCTCATGTGTAGAACAGATAAAAGTATGTCTCACTAGAGCACATATATTTGTACATTTAAGTTTATAATTTGTGAGAACATTGAGGCAGTTTTGATGAAACCAAATGTAAAATTACAGATCAAGGGCGAGAGTTCTGGTCTTAAATCCGTCTCTCGGTGTTCTGTGTTCATTGCGTTGTGCCCGGAAAAACATGGCTCAGGCTGAAAACTGTTGGCAAATGATCATAGAGCCTGAATTGCCTGCCTCAAAAGAGATTTTTTCAGTTAAGTAGAAGTGGCTATCAGGCCTTTATAACATCTGCACACAGCACCTTAGAGGTATCCTGGTAGTATCTAATTTGTGGGTTTTATACCTTTAAGGTAAAATAAATGAAACAAATTAAATGTGAATCAAATGTCTGAAGAATCAGGAGCGCCTTGTTTTGCTGTAGCCTGCATAACCTCTAAGTCTCTCCCTTGGGTTCCTCTGGAAGGTGTTGGTCCCGTGATCGCTGGCGTGTTCAGTGCCCTCTTCCTGCTGGCCGTCCTTATGCTGATCTACTACTGCAGACAGAACAGAAAGCTGAACCAGCTCAAGCCCTCTGTCCTCCCTTCCAAGCTGATGCAGCAGTTCAGGTAGGAAAGGGTGCCGTGAAGGACTCAAAGGCCTTGAGCCCCCTTCTGTATCATAAAGCTGCCTGGGAACAGTACCTAGTGAGAGAGTTTGTGGTAGTGGGTCTAATTCAGGAAGATGAATGTGAGATACATGTTGTTCTCTCTCCCCTTCTGTGTGCTGTGATCTGTGACCATGGCAGACATTATAGGATGATCTCATTGAAAGTGGTCTCCAGTGACAGACATTACTAAGTGATCCCACTGTAGGTTGTCTCCACTGAATATGTTCATCATTTTCAAACCCTTGACAGGATGTTCCAACTAATTGGATTTGCAATGTAAAATTTACCATTCTTTGTCTAATCAGCTTTCCCTTCATTTTACAAATTAATTAATTAATTAATTTAGGTTTGTGAAACAGAGCTTCACTATGTAGTTCAGGCTGAACTCACTGTGTGGCACTGGCTGGCCTCAAACTCAGGGCGAACCTCTTGCCTCTGTTTCCAGGTGCTGGGATTACAGCAAACGCCAGCATACACAGCACCCCCCATTTTAAAGAGCAGGTAGCCAGGCAAAAGAAAAGGGGTGACTAGCCCAAGTCAGAGACAGCGGTGGCTAGATAACCAACCCAATAAGGAAATCAGTTTTTTTTTCCTAAGTGATTCATTTCTTTGGTTATTGAAGGTCTATATTTTCTGAGTCTTCTATTAAATTACACTTGTTTTGGAAAGGATTTAAATACCACATCTGTCTTTTTGGATTCATGCCTGAGGTGGGTTGGTTGATGGCTAGTGATAGCCTTTGTCTGCTGAGGGGCCAAAGTTCTTCAGCCGATAAAGAGAAGGTGTTGAAGCTGGGCGTGGTGGCTCACGCCTGTAATCCCAGCACTCCAGAGGCTGAGGCAGGAGGATTGTTGGGAGTTCGAGACTAGCCTGGGCTACAAAGTGAGCTCAAGGCCAGCCTGAACTGCAGAGTGAGACCCTGTCTCAAAAAGACAAAAAAAAAAGAAAAGAGAAGGTGCTGAGAAAGCTCTGCTTTGCGCAAGGTTAACTCTCTCTCCTTGTGAGTTCTCCACTGGCCACACAGTGTCCTTGCCGAGGAAGGTGGGGTGTGAGAGGCCAATTCCTCTTCCTCCACAGTGGGCCTGGGAAAAGCGGTCAGAAAGACTCCATTGCTGTCCCTTGCTGAACCTGCCCCCCACTTCTGTGTCTGCAGCTGTCCCTTCAGGGTGTCTCCAAGTGGCGGAACTGGCCATGCCAACCCAACTTTCAAGTTGCAGACACCGCAGGGCAAGCGAAAGGTAAGGGCCTTGCCCTGTGAGCTTTGCTACTTCTCTATTCCTCAAGCATCACCTGGATTTTCCCAAGAGCTGTAGGATTGGTAATAAATGCCATTTATTGGCTTGGGAGATATGCTTGTTGATTCTGTTGTCCCCGGATTGCCTTAAAGTTTGCATCTGACCCCTGAAATCCTAGGGTGTCTAACAGGTGCACCTGTCAGTCCTACCCCGGGTCGTCTTGATGAGATTCAGAGGGTGCACCTGAGTTTGAAGCACATTGCCACTTCCTTGTCTCAGGAGTTCCTTGTTTTGTGCACGCAGGTGACCAGCACCCTCGAGCCTCTGAGGAAGCCCTCCCAGCCTCCACCCCCACCCCCTCCAGACTTTCTGCAAGGCGGGGCTTTACCTGCACCGCTGTTAGCCCTTCTAAGTAGGACTGATGGCGGCTCTCCAAAGCCCACATCTCAAGTAGAGAGAAAGGAATCACCCAGGAAGCCTCCCCCAAGCCGGCCTGTGCCCCCAGCACCAAACTACACCCTCACCCAGGTAAGTGGGTTTTCTGCACCTGCCATGGGTAATGTCCGAGGCCCGGAAGAAAGAATGGTCAGAGCTGACTGCCTTTTCTGCATTCTGGGGAATCCAGGGAACTCGCAGAAAGTTAGAGCCCTGAGTGTGGGGAAATGTACTCCCCAGACGTCCCCTAATCCAGACAGCATTTTCCTTCCTGCTCTGCTGACTTTCTAACAACAAACCACTCACCTTCTACCCAAAATTAACTTCTTGTAGTTCCTTGTGCTTTCCTACCCTCTGAGTCTTTGCAAATGCGGTTCCATCTGATGCACTGCCTGGCCAGCTTCTGCTCACCCTCAGACACACACGTAGATGCCTCTCCTGCAAGGGCTTTTTCTCACCCCTCCAGGCTGGGCTTGATACCCCAGAATTGCTCTCATCATAGTACCTACCTGAAATGTTCCTGCCAGTGTCTCTCACTACCTGGGAAATCCTTCTGAGGGATGTACCCCAAGGCCTTGCTCACTGGGGAGCAGGTCAAGGGGCCGGGGCCTCTGGCAGGTGAGAGTGGGGTGTAGGCTCCTCCACCACCGATGTTTGTGGAAGCAGAGCCACCATCCAGGGGCTCCTTCACTCTGCACATTGTGCCCCAGGGCAGACACAGGTGTTTTGGGGTGGTGGCCGGGTGTGACGCCCTCTGCAACTGGCCTGTGTGTCTTGGGTGACTCCTCAGGTGAACCTGCATTTCCTGGGCATGGTCCAGAGGGCTCCATAGAGCTGCTCCAGGCCTGAGGACTGTGGGGTCGGCTGCAGGCTTTGCAAAAGCCTTGGCATGGGGGCAGTGGCAGTTTGAGCCAAGGGCATCGAGCCTGGTTCTCTGTGTGGAACGGGGACTCTTGCATTCCTGTGTGTGTGGCAGGGGTGTGGTGGGAAAACCCACACAGGAAGGGAGGGGAAAGACTCACAGGGAGGGGGAAGGAGGGAGGAAGGAGAAGGAGGGAGGAGGAGATGGGGAGTGCAGCGGTTTTCTGAGGCTGCCGTGACAAAGCATGGCTTCAACAACAGGTTTAAATTTTTCCTCACAATGCTGGAGGTCCAAGATCAAGGTACTGGCAGGGCTGGCTTCGGAGGCCTCTGTCCTTGGCTTGCATACGGCTGCCTCCTTGCTGTGTCCTCGCGTGGCCTGCCATCTGTCCCTGTGTGTCTCTGTGTGGCGTCCGTGGGCCCAGATGCATTCCTGTTAGGAGGCCAGGTTGGACGTGAGCCCACCCTCATGGCCTCGTTTGAGCATAGTCACTCTTTAAAGGCCTTATCTCTGAGTCTGGCCACATGCCGAGGTCCTGGGAGGACGGGCACAGTTCAGCCCAAAACAGAGAGAAAGGAAGAAGGAGGCAAAAAGCAAAGGTATAAAGAGAAACGGGGGGGGGGGGAGTGCAGAGGTGCTCGAGGAAGAGGGAGCAGGGCATTTGGACCATTTTCCCCCAAAACCCACCCTGTGTGCTTCCTCAAGGCATGGGAGGGCCGGCTTCACTCCTAGTTCCCTCAAGGTGCTGAGCGCTAGGTTACCGATGTCAGGAACAGCAGGAATCAAGAGGGGTGGGGAAGTGACTGAAGTCCTGCCTGTTTTCCCTCTCCCGGTCTCCTGGGTGCTGGAGCCGGTGACAAGTCTCTCCACATGCAGATCCCAAGCACAGCTGCTCCTGGCCCTGGGGCGCAGGTGGGGTTTCTCCAAGGACAGGCAGGGGAGGCTGCTGCTCTGAGAGGAGGTTGTGGCCAAGATGGGCCCAGCCTCCTTCTTCCCCAGAGGGAGCCCTGGGTTGTTCGGCCCTCGCCTACTGAAGTCGTTGAGTCTCACAGGGCTGAAGGACTCATCCAAGGTGGCGCAGTCTGTGAGGAGGACACTCACCCCTGACCCCAGGTCTCACCCGCCCTCGAGCATCACCATCTCAGTCTCTCAGCTCCGTCCCTGCTAGCACGCGCTGGGGTGGGGTGGTGGGGTGGGCGGTGCTGACTGCCCTGGAGAGGGGGCAGCCGAAAGTCTACCCCTTCTTCTGTCCTTTCCACGGATGTGCACGTGTGTCCTCCTGGTGCCCTAGAGCAAAGCCGACCTGCATTCTGCTGGGGAAGGGGCTCCGGGATGCGTGTACTTACAGCAGTGCTGAGCGCTAGGAAGCAGAGGTTCCTAGGATGTGACCTAGTTGGGGAAGGCAGGAAGGCTTCCCTGAGGAGCTGACATTCGAGCTGAGACGTAAGGGAGGAACAGGGGTTACCCAGGCTGTGAGGGGCTGGCAGAGACCCTCTCACAGTGGGGCTCTGGGGTGGGGGATGGCGCCATAGTGTGGAGAAATTTAAAGCCCTGTTTGCCTGGGCCCCAGGTACTGAGATAAGGCTGGAGAGGGAGGAAGGGCTGCCTGTGTTCGGGCCACAGAGCCTTGGTCAGGAGTTAGGTCTGCATTCCATGAGACAGGGACAGAGGTGGGCACAGTGACATGGGATGGGGTTTGACAGTGGCAAGGATCACTTCTTTGGGCCCCCTTGAGGCAGGAAGCAGGTGTCATGGCTGGGAGGCACCTTTGAATGCTTCTAGGGCTGTTAGTCTTCAAACTTTTGACCTGAGTGGGATAATATATGCGCATTCGCTTGTTGATAATTCGTCTCATATATTTACATACTGTTCGCCTTTTATGTGTCTATTACACTTCAAGGGGCAATTTTAGAAAATGAAAGCGTGGCTGATGGCGAGTGGGCATACTGGTTCAAAGGCTTAAGCATCGTCCTGAAGAAAGAGGGCCGTCGCTCGGGGACTGAGGGTGGGCAGGGGTGACAGAGACAAGCTGATGAGAAACGAATGAAGGAAAATAGACATTGCCCATGTCTCTTTTGGCAGGGGATGACACCGCAGGGTCTGGCTTATGCAACCTCATGGGTAGAGATACCACCCTCAGGGAAGGGGGCTGTGGGCCAGTGGGGCAGGGGCTGTTTTTGCTTCCACGAAACAGTGCTGTGAGGCTCTCTGCAGAGCTGAGCTGGGTCACCTCAGTGGTAGCGCATGGGAGCTTGCAGTCCGGGGAGGCTCAGTGCTGAGCTGATGAGGCTCCCGCCCAGATGTCAAGCCCCCAGCAGCTCATTCTGCAGCTGGACATCTGCTGTCTTCGCTTTCTTTGGAAGGTCTCTGTCCCGGCCTCTAGGCAGCTGGGTGTCCAAAGCTGGGGAACGGAGGGGATCACATTGTCTTTTGGGGGAAGGGATGGAGCTGAAGAACGTGGCTCTTTGGTCACTTTAATTTCCTGTTCTCTGAGCTTTGGGGTCTGCTTTCAGTTTTCTGACACCAAGGAATTTCTCGCAGAAAACCTGGGCTCTCTGCGCTGTTCCTGTGCTCTTTGCTTGCCTGCCATGTGCCCGTTTTTAGGCTCATTAACAACGCTCTCAGGAAAAAGAACCAATCAAGAAACTGGGTCCCCTCCCTTCCTCTTTCCCTGTATCCCAGCCAGTACTGAGGATGGAACCCAGGGTCTGGTGCGTACTAGCCAAGCGCTCTACCACTAAGCCACACTCCAGCCCTAAACCCCACCAGCTTGGGAGTAATCCATTCTTTGCCCCTTAAATTTTTTTGTTCACAACCACAGAAGAAATGTATATTTCAAAAAATTGGACTAGTGGGGCTGGGGATTTAGCTCAGCGGCAAAAAGCTCCTGCCTGGCAAGCGCAAGGTCGTGAGTTTGGTTCCTGGTACCGGAGAAAAACCAAAAAAAAAAAATTGGACTAGTGCAGAAATAAATAATGTGTCCATCTGATAGATGTCTAGCGCTTTCTGGATACCAAACCTAGTCCTGCAAGCTTGAGATGTGACAGCAAGGCCCACAGACACCACAACTGCCACTGCTCCCTTCCACTGTGGGTTGCAGAGAGAGAGAAAAAAGCCTGCTTAGTAAGTGAAGAAATGATGTGTATTAGAAAGGGGCAAGGAAGAGAGTTGGATTACGATAAAAGGATCAGAAAGCCAAGTGCCACAGTGGGGTTGTATTGATGTTAAGTAAGGTAATCAGAGAAAGCCTCGTTGAGAATGACAGAGACATAAAAATAACATTAACAGGGGCTGGGGATTTAGCTCAGCGGCAAAAGCGCCTGCCTGGCAAGCGCAAGGTCGTGAGTTCGGTTCCCGGTACCGGAGAAAAAAAAAAACAAAAAAAAAAAAAAAAAAGATATATTGAATGCTCACCTGGACCACTGTGGTCCTTACTGACACCTCAGCCCAGTGTGACCTCTGTTACCGGTGCCCCCTCTGTCCTGTCTGACTATTCTCTCTTCATTGACATCTGTGTGGGGCATGGTGATCTCTTTTGTATAAACTACAGCTCGAACTTCAGCTTTTTGCACTCCATACTCTTAAGCATCTCTGGCCCCAGCAACCTGCTTTATTCTGCTTAAATGCTACTTAATGTATCACTTTATAATTTTAGTTATTTTATCTATCAGTGAAATGTTGCTGATTCGTACTTTCTTTGTTGTCACAAACAGTGCATCAACGTCCACCCTCAAAACTTCACTTTTGGGTACCTCTGAAAGGGGCAACAGGGAATTTTCCAATCAGAGGAGGATCATTGGTAGTTGTAATAGATACTGTCAACTTGCTCTCCGCAGAGGCTTTTCCTGAGTGTGCAAACACGTTATGTACACACAGACGCACCGTTCCTGGTGAAGTGGGACCATGCAGTGTATACTTTTCTTTTCACGTGGTTTTGATTAGTAAGCTACCAGGAATGTTTTCTTGAGAGCAAGCTCCTCTGGCATTCAAGTGAAGCCTACCGCTTTCCCTCCAGGATTTCTCCAGGCCTCGGCCACCGCAGAAGGCACTCCCAGCGAACCCCGTGCCGGGCCGAAAGATCCTCCCCAGGCCAGATGACCTGCAGGCCCAGCCTCTGGTTGCACCTGCTCCGAAGGTGAGTCCAGGGAAGAACCAGAGGGCAGCAGCATGCCCTTGTGTGATTGAGAAAACAAACCACTTCATACTTCTTGCTGGAATAAAACCCATGAACAAAAGCTTAGCGTTATCTGGTACCTTCTGTACTGTCCCTTAAATTAGCAGTAGGGTGTTTAGGCTTCTTGTGGAAGGTGAAACCCACGCTGTGATGGCTTTAAAACTACACCTGCTACCTCCCCCCACCCCAGCTGAGTGACCCGAGCAAGTCCCGCTCTTGCATCTCCATTTCCTTGTCTGTAAAAAGCATATATTAAGCAGCAGTAGCTAGCATCTCACGGTGGCCATGAAGATGGAGCACACAGTCTGGGCTGTGGTAGGTCTGCAAGGCTGGCCCTCCCCCTGCCCCTTCTCTGTGGCTGGTGTGTCCCTAGCTTCCTAGGCCTGAGAGTGGGGTCAGAAAGGGATGAGATGAAGAAGCTCACTGACAGGCTCCAGGAAATGCGAGGAGGTGAAACATCAGCTCCAGGTGGGGTTACACACCGCGCCTCTCCACAGAGTTGTGGTCTCGGTGAGCAGTCACGCCTGCAGACCTGGGGGAACAGGAAGCCTCGCTTCTCAGCGGGTGATCTGTCTGCCCTTCCCAGTGTCAAAAGCGAGAGCACAATTCCCACTGATCCCAGAGACTCACGTCAAGCTGATGTCTTTCTTCCTCCTTTCTGTCTCTTTGCAGTTTCCTGAGTACAGGTCACAGAGGACTGGGGGGATGAGGAGCTCCAGAATCTAAGCCCATCTAGAGATTTCTCACTCCTCAATGATTCTGGATGGCATGCAGATTTGTGATCACCCTGGGAACGAGAAGAAGCATGCCTGGCTGCCTCTGAGCTTCCCCTGGCTTTCTCCTGGAAACACCAAATCTCCACCATTCCCAGCTTGATTCAGTGCCTCTTCGCGGTCCTGGGAGGCCCAGAGGGACTATTACCTGATGGCTTCTAAGTGTTGGTCTGTGCAATATACAGCCCCGGTAGGGAGGGAGTGCACAGAAGAGGCTGAGCAGCAGCTTCTCCATCCACCCTCCCAGGCTAGAGGTCTGACGGAGATGGCCAGGACCGTCAGAGCTGGAGAACCAACCGGGAGAAGCCCAGCCCAACCCTCGGCTAGGGTTTAGCTTGGAGAAGCTTCCATGCAGGCCCCATGGTGGAGCATACGTGGGAGCTTCTGTTGCTTCTGTCTCCCTCAGAGGTCCCAGCTGGACTGAGGCAGGGCCTTTACCTTGCCCTTTTAACTTTTAGGGATCAAGGAAGGGTCAAGCCAGCCATGGCTATGGCCCTTCCCAGGGTTTGGCTGAGGTGACCGCTCCTGACTATACGGCTGCATGTGACAAGCCAAGCCCCCTCCCCACAGCCCCTATTCGTGGGTCACTCTGACTCAGACAGGTACTATTTATAGGCAGCGTAGACAGCAGGGGGAGCACCCAGCCTGGGCCCCCTCTGAGCCATCATGCCAAAGGTCAAGACTCTTGGTATTTCTTGGTTTGCTCTTTGTGTTCTCTCCTTTCTTTCCCAGTGTTCTGTGATTCTGTTTTCTCCTTCCCCCTCAAGCCCACTGTAATGCATGGTGCTTTGGTGAGTGGACCCTCAACCGTCCTGACTTTTTAGGGACCAGGTGCTTGTGACCTACGAGTCAGGGTCCTGCCTCATGGAGTGGCAATTCAACTTCCTCCACTGGATCCCAAGAATGTTGACCAGAGTGCACTTAGGGCATGGCTGTGGGAGTCATACCTTTGTGTTCATTGTGTTCCGTGACCTCGGCAGGGTGAGGGCCTTCCTGTTTACTCCCTGACCTACATCTAGGTGAGGTCTTCCAGGAATGGCGGCCCATGTGGTAAAGGGAACAGACATCCTTGGAAGCCCAGCTTTTTAAAAAGTACACACCAGGGAGCCTGTATGTCCCTGATGGTCTGCTCACGGTCTACAGGTACGACCACGGTCCTCTGAGCAGAGAGGAGAGGCGTTTCTAACCAAGGGAGCGGTCCGAGATCCCCGGAGATGGCAGCCATCCACAGCCATGGTGGAACAATCTGAACTGGGGACCCCCGCCCCTCCTTCCCACCAAGGCTTCCGTTATTCTTATCCTTTAGTTCTCCTTCCCGACCCTCAGAGGAAGAGCTCTGAGCAGATGGAAGGCTGGCTCCAGAGGATCCTGTCCCGCCTGGAGCCCAGAAGGAGAGCTGTGTGGTGTGCTGCTAGATAGGACGCTTTTTACAAAGTGGCTGAGGATGGTCTCAGATCGTCCCTGCCCCCACAGAGGTGCTGGGTGGCTCTCCTGAGGTGAGCTGGCCAAACATTCACTCCTTTGAGGGTCTCCCAGGGCCCTTTCCACCTCCTACAGGAGCAATTGTTTGCTCTCGAAAACCTCAATACAAGGAGGAGGCTGAGCTTTTGACCCCAACCCCAGGGCCTCCTTGTATGTAGCTCTCTGCACTCCCCTCATACTGAGCTAAGGTTTGAGGGTTTGTAGATAAATGGGATTTGTGGGACACATGTCCGAGGGAAAAAGTGGGGTGGGTTTAGAAAGATCTCAGGAAAATGTGCTTCTTTCTCTCAGGGCAGAAGTGATGTTGGGGTCCTTTTTAGGACCTTTCCTTTAGGTGTGTAGCAAATGCTCTGTGCCTCAAAGCTGGTCCCAGAAGAGATGTCCTCTGCCACCCCTTCCCCATAAACAAGCAAACTGTCCCTAAGCCCAGCCCCATACTCCCCGAAGTCCCCGTGGCCTGTGCAGCCTTCCTCCCTCACATCAGGAGCAGTGACCCTGAAGGGACAGTGCACAGCTGTGGTGACTGCGTGAGCCTTTTACACCTGAAATCCTCTGCCCCCAGAACCACACCAGGAAGTGTCCTGCTTGCTCTTCTCTTGCTTTTTATTTTCTCATTGTTTGAATACTGCCTCCATCCCATGAGTTATACTGTGAACTGGAAGAATCTGGTAGAATCCTTTGATTTTGATGGCAGCTTCAGCAGCCAGTTCAATTTACCATTTTACACCTGGCTCTGTTCAGGGAGCTGGAAGTTATTTTTCTGCAGGCCAGGGAGGTGCCCAGGAGGAAAAGTACCCATTCTGCGTCCCTTTTTCCCTCCTCTGCCAATGGGCTGCTGTAAGTTGTCAAATACAAAGATGTTGAGACATACAGGAACAGGGACTTTATTCCAAAGGATTATTGCGAGAAGGGAAATGAGAATACCGCCATAAGGAGAGGAGGGGGACAGCTTCAATAAGAAGAACGCATAGACCCTTTACCGAGTCTGCAAGCATTCTGAATCCCAGGCAGAAAAAGCCTTTTCTTTTATTGGAAGGAATTAACCTGGCTGGAAAGAACCGCATGCAGGGTGTAACTGTGTGCGCAGCCCTTTTTGCGGGGAAAGGGGCTCTCTGTGAAAAAACATGTTTTTGGCTCAGGCTAACCATAGGTCCAAATCTACCATCTAGTGGGGAGGAGGGACGCTTCACTGAAGTTTGATCTGTTGAGTTAACTAGTTGTTTGCTCAAGGAGAAGGATGTAAATCTTTTTAGAAGCTAAATGATTCCTCCTGCCAGTTTTACAACACTGGAATGTTTTTTAGGGGCCCACAGCCATCTCTGAAATGTAAACCTCAGCGAGATAGAGCCCTGTCTCTGGCTCTGTGGGAGGTTTACCCCGCGCCCCTGGCTCTGTGTTGCAACTACTTGCTGGCTCAAGATTCCTTTTAGCCTTGTTGACTTTTATGGTTAAGGCAAGACTCTCCCGGATTTTATGGTCTTAATGTTTTCTGCATTACAATAGTCCCCTCTCTCTTTGCAGTATCCTCTTACTGCTTGCAATAACCCTTTTTAACAAAGTCTCCCCTTAGGTATGACCTAATTTGTTCTTATTTGACAGAAGTATGGAAGAATTTTAAGAACTGAGGACCAGTTCTGAAATCAGTAATTGTGTTCAATGCATGCATAACAGCTCTGCTGTACACCTAAGCAAGCCAGGGAAATGCCAACTGGAAAGGTGTCCCATCTCTAGAGAAGCCTACCAAGGAGAGGTTCTGCAGACCCCAAAGCCAATTCCCACCTCCCCTTAGCATCTTCTTGCGCCACCCATTTTGTGTACGCGTCTGGGATTCAGGGCAATGTGAATTATCTTTTTATTTGAGAGATTATTCATGGATTAGAGATCCTCTTCTCTCCTGCCCACCTATTGTTTACAAATATTTGTACATCTATGCAAAATACTTGAATGGGCCATGGTGCCTTTTTTTTTTTCCTTGTTTGTATTTAATTAAAATGAATTGTTTGTCATTTGAAATGTTATCTGGTTTGGCAGTTCTTTTTCTGTGTGCTTGTTTTACTATCCTACTGTTTGGGCCAGATATGACCCATAACATAAAATGTCAGAAAAAGTTCTCCTAAAGACGCTCAGTCCAGCCTCAAGGCCATTAGCGTGGAGCCGGAATCACCAGGAAGCCGCGTGTTGCCCCATGGCCAGTAGAGGGGGCTGTTTGTTTTTGTGCCCAGATAGATGCTGGTCTAGTTTAATTGGGTCTTGTATCATTAGAGGCCTGAATGATACTGAGATTTTCTCATCTGTTTCTTCTCTTCTCCCACTACTGTATCTAGAAGACAGCTTTGACCCTCTGGTTACTCATCTTCTTGCTAAAGATCATACCAGGGAGAGACTTGCCCAAGATCTCTGGGGCTGGCTGGACAGGTGTAGCCAGGGCCAGGTTTTGAGTGCTGCCTGGTTCCAGAGACCTGTGGTAGAAAATGAAGCTTATACCAGATCCACCCTGATTCTCACTGAATCCCCATCTCATTTTGAGGTCCTCCAAGAGAGAGGGACTGCCTGTAGCCATGAGAGGAGGGAATGCTTCCTGAAGACCTGACACGTGTGAGACACTTTTAAAAATAAAAGGAGGAAAACATTAACAGACAGACAACCTTTTACAAAACAGCAAAAGAACAGTACAGACAATACAGAGTTATAAACAAAGTGGTAGGAAATGAACAATGCTTGTTGTATTACATATTGATATCTTCAAAGTGGTTTCTCATGAAAACAGATAGAGACATGCAATATTGATCAGTCAAGGACTCATTGACCATTTCTTTCAGCAAAGAAATATAAGACAGTAGAACAACTATGTTAACTATCCTGTATATACATACATACAAAATTTCTCCTTTCCCTTCTTTTTTCCCACATCCCAGTTGCCCTTTACCCTTGAGTGTTTTCCTATCATACCTCCCAGTTTAAATGAACTCTTTCAGGTTTACACAAGTGAAACAATGTGGTGCCTGCACATTCAGGTCTGATTTATTTCACCTATGAGTATAGTCTGTAGTTGTGACCATTTACCTATAAAGTCCTCAAGTTTATCTTTCTTTATACATGAGTAATATTCCATTATATAAAAGTACCACAATTTTCTTATCCAGTCCTCGGTGGATGGACATTTGGGTTGCTTCCACAATTTAGCAATTACAAATTGTGCTGCTGTGAACATAGGGGCACATATATTGCTGTGATATGATGTTTTTAGATATTCTGGGAAAATACCCAGAAGGGGAATAGCTGGGTTGAATGGGACCTAATGCTGCTTTTCTTGATACAGATGATATCATTTAATCTCACAGAAATCCCGGCCCAGTATCCTTGATACCTAATTGTACTATTCTAGACTCTCATGGTTCTAAGTTTGCATAAGGACACTGCAGCCATTGAAACACAAACGCTTTACCACTGATGTGCCCACTTAGGAAATTAGTCCCTACCCAACCCCTCTGCCTGCTTAACAGGCCCTCCCTCCACTCTGGTAGTGTCTCTGCTACTTATGAGATGCATGAGCCTGGACATTCTAGAACTCTGGTCTCTCTTCATATACTCATGGGAATAACATCGGATCTTCAGTGCCCCCCCCCCATGCACTGGCGACTATTAAGCTAATAGGTGGTATTTATGGGGACGATCATGGAAGGGGTGCCCCAAAGGGGACTGTGAAACCCAGACTCATTTTCTCTTTCACTTCCCAGAAATGAGGTGAGTCATTTTGCTCTCCCATGCTACCTTGCTACAGGCACAAAGCATGAGGGTCAAGGGATCATAAACTTGAATCTCCAAAACTGTTAGCAAAATTAAGTTTTTTCTTTTTATAAGCAGATTGTCTCAGGTATTTGTTGCGGTGGTAGAAAGCTGAGTAATATAAATGCCTACCTCAAAATGCCGTAATCATCAAACAGGTACTGTCTGTGAAGACACCCAGCAGCACCCACCACAGGCTACGAGCTCAGAAACTGCATCGGGTTTTTAGTTGCTCTGCTTAACATACCAGGGTTATGGTAGGGAGTGCCTTGTATTAAAGGTTAGTACCCCACTGAGTGTGGTGGAATACACCTGCAATACCAGCCCTCTGGGAGGCAAGGTCAGGAGGATAAGGTTGAGTCAGAGGTGGGTAACTTAGTGACTTAATAAGACCCTGTTTCAATATAAATGAAAAAATGAGCTGGGGATGTAGCTCAGTAGAAAGGCTTTGGGTTCAATCCCCATACTGCAAAACAAAAAACAAAACAAAACAAAACAAAACAAAACTTGTCCCCAAATGAGTTGGGACAAAGGACTATTTAGAGCGGAGTCATTCCTTCATTGAAAATCAACAGATTTTTCTGAACACCAACTGTGTACCAGTTGTAAGCAGTACAACCAGTTGTAAGTAAGTACCAAGAGTAAGCAGTAAATCAAGACAAGCTTTCCTGGAGTTTACATTCAGATGAGGAGACAGGACAGGTCACAAGAATATGAAGTAGTATCAGATTATGTGTATGGCTCAAATACAGACTTTTGGAGAGACACATTGTGTCTGGTGGTTGAGACTGTGGGCTTGGAACCAGATATCAATTTCATCTCCTCCTGGTTGTATGGCCTTGGCCAATTATTTAACCTGAGTCTTTCTGCATATGTAAATTGGGGATAAAAGGTTGGGAATTTGAGAGGTGTTAAAGGGACACCTACGATTCTGGGGGCCTGGCAAAGACTTGGGGGTTCACTGGGGGAAAGTTGTCTTCAGTGGACCTTTCTAAAACCAGTCTGTCCCACTCTAAGTGACAGCACAGCTATAGAAGTTGCTGGAAGGCTTTTCTTGGCATCTCTGCTTCCAGAGACTGAGGACTGGTTTCCTAGCTCCAGAGGAGCAAATTTAATTGCTCCATGTTCACAGAATCTCAAGGCGCATGTGTGAAATAAACAGTCTGAAGCTTGTGTTGTTAACCCTGGAGTTCATGCTCTCAAGGCTCTCAGTTTACTGCCATTCTTGAGCTCCGTGGTGTTGCAGTGATATTAGTCACAGAGCGAAATCACATTCATTAAGAACAGCATTTGGGGCTGCAGGTACAGGGAGCCAGAACGTGGGCCCACGGAGCCTACAAAACTCCTAGGTCTGCAGCAGTGGTGGGGAGGACTTGGCCACACTCAGGGCACCAGAAGTGAACACAGCATGCAGGCAGGGACCCCCACAAGGATCTCTGCACCAGTGTGGGGCTGAGGATCTATTCTTCCCTCCTTCTGATGAACAGGCTCCTTAACTTCCCTTTCCAGTGGTCCTCATTTCCTTCATGCTCTTGCAGCTAGAAAAGGGGAAGGGGTAATAACCCCAGCTGCTCGACTTCTATGAATGCCTCTGGCCAAATGTGAGGGACAAAGGCAGTCCCCATAGCAGGTGATGCTGGGTTAGGCATGGTGTGCTGCTTCCTCGTGGGCAGCTCCTTGGTGGAACTAGGGACTCAATGGCAAATCTAGTCAGCCCCCACCAGGCAGGCTATGCCAAGGCAGCACCCAAGTCAGTCCCTGAGATTCATAGCTGTCCCACTGGCCAAGCTTCCCTGAGACATCAGGTGGCTCTCACAGTAAGAAAGTCAGCTAGGGTATTGTTTCCATCCCAAGATTAAATGACAAAAGCAACAGGATATTTTGCATTGCTTGTGTACCTGTTGGCTCTGGACAGGGAGGCTACTAAACTGCTCTGGACTTCTGGGAGCTGACTCTATTGCATTATTGAGCTAAGAAATGGAGATCCAGTCTCAGGAAGAGAACTGGTATGAAGAATTTCCTGATGACCAGACTCAAGGAATTCTTGGACTGTGCTACATTCAACAGGTCATACTCTATCCTCTTCCTAATGTGCAGGTGGTGTAGAGGGAACCAATGGGAAGGGAGGCCTGGGGTACCTGCTGGTGCAGTGTAAAGCTGGTCACTGAGGTTATTTCCAGGAAGTGCTGTGACCACTGCTTATTGGGTAGGGAATTTTTTCTCCTCAAAACAGCAATGAGGTATAAATTAACATCTCAAAAAAAAGAACACAGCCCATGGGCAATGGTTGTGCTGAAACAGCCAAGTGGTTCTAACGTTGAGAGTTCAGGCTGCATCATCAGGCTCCTCCTCTTGCTTGTGTAGTCCCTTCCTTACGCATGGATTGAGGTTCTTGGCTTCTTTTCTGGTGATGGGGTGTTGGCAAGTTCTATATTGTCCACAAGGATGTTCTTGTCTTCCAGTCTGATGACAGCAGGCTCTGGGGCGGGAGGTGGGGTGGGGTTTTTGCGCATATGGGGCAAGCTGGTCCTACTGATATCCAAGTCTTTGAAAGCATGAAGCATGAACACAGCCAACATGATGGTGACAAAGCCAGACAGGGTGCCCACAATATCCACCGCGGCCATGCTGTACCACTCCTTGAACAGGACGATGGAGTTGGTAACCACCATCGTAGTGAAGAACACATAGTAGATGGGGAACACCAAGGAAGTATTAAAGATGTCCAGTGCCCTGTTGAGGAAGTTGACCTGAGTGCTGAGGCTAAGTGCCAGGATGAGGGACAGGATGTAGGGCAGAGGGTGCCGAACAACAGGTAACCCCTGAAAGAAGTTCCTAATGGTGATGCCTAAGCCCTTAACAGCGATCACAGAGAAGGACCCGATCACAGAGCAGATGACGATGTAAATGAGGATATTCCTTTGTCCGTACCGGGGGGCAAGGATGAAGATGAGGATGAGGCAGCACACCAGCAGAAGCACAGTGAAGATGATGAAGCCTGTGGGAAGGGAAGGGAGGGACACAGATCACTTCAGCTGTGAAGGATGTGGTCAGCATCTAGAGCCTGATACCCACCGAAAGGAGAAGCAGCTGTGCATTTGGACGAACTTGGGTCCCAACCCTGGCTTCGCACCTTTAAATGACTTGAGTAAGTTGTTGAACACCCAAGACCTCAGTTTCCTCATTTGCAGAGGGGTCAACAACAGGATCTACACGAGGCTGTTTTGTGAGACTGGATGAGATAAAGCATTAACAGCTCCTAGAACACGCTAACCAAAGGGGGTTTTTCCGTGACTCGGGCAGGAGGCCCATGAAGGAGCCTTGCTAAGGAACCAGCCATCGGATTTCCTTTATTTAGCTTGCTTTGTTCTCCAGGGGCAGCACCAGAGATGGTGGGAGCCCATTCAGACCTTCAGCAGGGACCCAGGGTTTCCTCCTCCCCCTGCTGCTTGAAGCCTACCTGTGTCTTTCATCTTGGAAGCCAGCTCTGTGACAGTCGTGACCTCCTCTTCTTTAGGGGCGTGTATCACCATCACTGTGCTGCCGGCCACACAGATAGCGCAGCCCAGCTTCCCGAGCAGATTCAGACTTTCCCCCAGGAAATAGGAGGACAGCACGGCACTGCATGCGGAGGACGGGAGAAGGCCGTTAGGACCGCTCTGCCTGCCCTGCGTCTTGAAGAGCCATGGCGGCTGAGCGGGCACTCACGGGAAACAGAAGCCCAGACTCACTTCTCTTACTGTGGCAGCTTTCCTCCCTGCCTCCAGCAGCGTTTGAAATAGGCACTCATTTCTAGGAGAGTTAGTGACCGTGTGTGCTGTAGGTGGGCTTCTTTGATACCGAAAGTATCCCCAGACTGAAAGGTTGGGAGAACCTTTCAAAATGTTCTCATCCAACTTCTACCCACTGAACACACTCCTCCTAGCATTGCTGGGAGATGTCTTTCTCTGATAGCTAGGAGCTCACCCTCTTAGAAGCCAAATGAGCCTATTGTAGGCTCACTTTAATTGTATTTTTATTCCTTGTTTCACTTCCTCTTGGGTCATTCAGAACAAATCTAGTCTTCCACTTGCGTGTGTCAACACAGACAACCTCAATGACCACTACAGATGCTACACCTGGGGCATATATACCCTACTTGGTCCTGTGCCAGAAACTGCATGTGGCATCCCACTAACATCTCGCAGCTCTGTGTGAAGTAAAACACACTATTCCTGTTTTATAGATAAGAAAATTGAGTCTCACAGAAATTAAAGTGACAAGGTTCTATGAGTAGGAAATATTGAAACCCAAATTTGGGCTCAAGTTCAAGTACAGTAAAAAGGCAACGTGTTTTCCTCCACCCCTCACAGAAGACAACCCTTGTGGCTTCCTGGAGTTAGCACTTTTCTGGGCACCAGGCCTCTGGTACCTTGATGCTCCTTGGTGACCTGATTTCTGCTCTTCTCACATCCTCGAGACGAACCAGTAAAGGTGAGTGAGGATTGAGAGAAATCAGGCAGGCTGGGTGTGGTCCCTGGGCATCCTTCTTTTTCTTTACAAAGGTGCCGTTAGTTTAGGGTGAAATCTGCTGGCTGACCTAGGACCCAGGTGGCCTCAAAAAGCTCCTGGCTCAAGGCATTATCACAGGGGACACCGAGGTCTAAACTCTCTTGTCTATCTCTCGTCTTCCTTTCAAAATGCTAAAAATGATTTCCCCACAGTGTTCTATTCAAGAGAGTCTGACGGCATTTTCACAGGCAGGGATCACACATTGGTGGATCCCAGGCTCCTCCCAACTTCAGTCCCAACTGGGACTGGGGATGTGTAAACTAAGCAGATATGTGATCCTGATATCACAGCTACATCAGTGTGAAATCAGCTAGGCCAGTTGTACAGCGTGACTCATGGTTCTACTTGTTTCCATGTAAATGTTGCAAAGTTGTCGAGATAGCAAAATAAAACAGGAAATTATGGGTATCCGGGTATGGCATATGGCAAATGCCGTCAGACTCTCCTGGGATTTACCAGGATTCTAAGATTAGCCCCAAAACCAAATCTTCCTATAGATGGGGTCTAGGACCCCCACAGAGGAAGTGGCTCAAAGTGTGTAGCTCAGAGGGGCTGAGGACACCCACATTTAGTTAATTGATTGATTGCAGTGCTAGGGATGGCATATAGCACCTCATGCATGCTAGGCATGCACTCTGCCACTGGGCTACACCACCAGCCCTGGAATCAGTTATTTTAAAAACTATTAATCAGAGCTGAGTGTGGTGGCACACACCTATAATCCCAGCCCTTGGGAGACTGAGGCAGGAGGATCACTGCGAGTTCAAGGCCAGCCTGAACTGCATAGTGAAACCCTGTCTCAAGAAAAAGAAATAAAATAAAAACTACTAATCATTAGTTGAGTGCTTCTTGAGAGCCCATAGGGCACTGTGATAAGCTCCTGGGCTCTGGTATCAGACTACCTAGGCCTGGCCACTCGGAACCTGTGTGCTATGGCCAAGTTTCTTAACCTCTCCTGGCCTCAGTAAGGGTGCTGAGAGGGTTACAGAGCCAGCCCACTGGACATATTTTAACATTCATCTCTTAGCAAACCCTCAGCCATGGTTATCTGTGGGTGCCGGATCTGCACGAAATGCCTTCTGTGCACTAGCTCACTCAATCCTTGGAACGGCATCTCTAGTCAGGTATTAGCAGCATACTCATTGTGTAGACCCAGAAACCGAGGTTTCAGGTGGTTAAGTGACTGGTCCATGATATCATAACTACTAAGTGTTCAAGTGGGAATAGAACTCCAATGTGAATCTGGGGCTCATGCTCTTAATTTGCATGCTTCTCCTATCGAGACACCAAAATAGTTACAGGAGACATTTAGCCTGGTGGCAGCAAATCCCTTTTAGTTAGTTTAGGCTTGGCCTGCCCCTCTATCAACAGGATGCTAGATCCTGTGTAGCAAACAATCCAAGGATTTAGAGCTCTGAACAGCACAGTGCCTCTGTCTAGGGTCTGGCATCAATCTTGGTGCCTGAATGCCACATGGCAGTGAACCCCAGTTGGTAATTCCAGGCCTCAACAAACTGAAATGAGAAAAGAGCCAGAGATGGCTACTTAGGGGACAAGAACCTTATGAGGATACTCAGTGCTCCCAGCGGTGTGACGACTGTTGCAGGTGTGAATGCATAGGCTCCGAAGTTGGCAACTTCTCCAGCAGACACTAGAAAATAAAGGCAGAAAAGAGGCTACTGCAACTTCCAGGCACCATCTCCTCCATTCCAGATGAATCTGGGTAGAGGCTGCTTCATTCAATGTTCACCATCTCCAGAATGCCAGACCAACATTCCTTCAAGTACCAATCCTTTTCTTTCTCCCAGGACAGTCTGATCAGAAGCTCAGCCCCAGATTATCCTGACCAAATCCTCCCATTTTAAAGATGGTAAGGATAAGTCCCACAAGATGCTTGTGGGTAAAAGTCTTCTTGCTCTTCTTATGGGCTTGGTTCCTAGTCCAGGCACAGTTAAGTATGTCTTAGGAACTGCCAGTGTTATGGTCCATACTTTTAAGGTAAGTTGTAGAAAGGGTTAATTATCAAATAATGAGTGTTACACTTATTGATTCTCTGGGGACCAACTGGCCCATGGACCTCTCTTTCCTTGGGGAGATTGAAAAGCCTACATTGACAGGTAGGTTGGTAGAAAAATCTGACATTCCCAAGGAGCATGAGCTCTGTCTGCTGAGCCTCTGGTCTGCAAATACCTGCAGGTGCCTTCTGCTTCTCTTTGCTATAAAGTGACAGCAGAGTCATCCTCTGAAGGTAGATGATCCCTGTGACAGCTCTACCTACGGCAAGGGTGAAACCCTGACTTGGGGCAATTAGTAGAAAGTTTTCACTTAAAAGAACTAGGGGTGGTTAGCCAGAAAGGGTGAGGGGAAAGTGGAAGAAATATGTCAGTGTGCAAATGTGGGCAAAGTTTAAGTGGCAGATGAGCTGTCAAAGTGGCCAACAAATTAGTCACCTGTGGACCTTCATGACAGGGACCCAGCTTCTACCATGTAGAAGTCCATGGGCCCCCTGCCAAGAGGCAATGATATTACTGCCCTGTACTTCAAAGAACGTTATGAAAATACTCCTGTGTCATTATCAGCTCTGTACGAACCTCTTTGGGGTAGAAGTTTCATGGATGAAGACTGCCTTGGGGTTGAGAAAGTGATCTGAGAGGAGAACAAGGTGTCAAGGTCGTCAAGACTTTTCCCTAGGAATCTGGACTTGGATTCACACTTTCTATATTAGAAACAGAAATGCCTCCTCCATTCCTCCCTTCATCTCTATCCTTGCTAGCGACAGCCCACGGTTATTCGTAGCAAAAGAACCCACTTACTGGTGAGAAATCCAGCCCACCACATCGTGTCCTTCAGGTAGCCGTAGCCTCCTTCCACTGTGGGATGGAATTGACAGGAAGTTAGAACTCGGCCACACTCTCCAGCCTCCTTTCCTAACTCCTTCACTCTGGGACCTCTAACTGCTCCCTGGGGGTTGGTTTTGGCCCTCTTCTTGGTAGGTTCCTCCATTCCCAAGTTCTGAGTACAAGCTCCATAGGAAGTCCCCATTTCCTATCTGTGACTTGGACTTTTCTCCTGAGCCTAGGGGTAAATCCAACTGCTCCCTTACCAGCTCTTGAATTCCTCAGGCATCTTGGTCTCTGCTCTAAATGAAACTCTTGATTTTAAATGTTCCCTACCCACCTGCCGAATGAAACTCAGTGGTACCTCCACGTGGTTAGCTGCTTAAGCCAGAAACCAGGGAACGGCTCTTGACCCTTTTCTCTCCCTCTTCTACATCCTGTCTGCCTTGCTCATGCTGCCTCCCAAGAGCATCTCACATGTGTCTGCACCACCGGATTCGCCCTACCCAAAGGCCTCATCTTCTATGGCCCAGGCTGAGGCAATGGCCCCAGGAGTGGTTATTCTGGTTCTAGTCTTGTCCCTCTAATAATTCATTCCTTTCATGGTAGCCAGTGGTCTCTTAAAAATGCAAATCATACGTTGCCCCTTCTCAGTTTATAGCTGGCCAATGGCTCCTAATGACTCTTACAATGAAGACCAGAATCCTTCACAAGTCCATGCATAGCTTTGGTCCTGCTCACCCCTCCAAAGCACTTCCTGCCATTCTTTTACTTTCGTTTAGTTCTGCAGAAACAAGAAGGTCTTTTCTGCCTCTAGGCCTTCATACATGCTTTTCATGCTTTTCAGAGTATTCTTCCTACTAAGGTCTGCCCAAATCCACACACACTACATAGGTCTGGTTTGAATGCTGCTTCCCCTAAGATGCTCTCTGTGACCCACTATTATCTTCCTTTGGGATTCTCTTCCATAACCCCCAGCCCTTCTCTTTCATAGCAATTATCACTTATAATTTCAGGTATCTGCATATTTTCTGGCATCTCCTCCACTACAATGGGAGTTCCACAAAGTCAGGAGTTGTGTCTGCTTGGCTGAGGGCCTGGAATACACTCAATACCCACTAATATTAGTGATAATAATGATGGGTGGGCTGGAGATGGTTCTGTGAAAATCAAAACGGTAGATGTTGCTTTTTGTGAATTCCCTTTTTCCAAAGAAAAGACATCTCATTTTGCATCAGATTCCTAATGGTCTCAGAGTGACCCCCATGCGTTAAGCACTCTGACAATATTTTGTTGACATCACAGAAGTTACTGAAATAGCAGATTGGAGGTAAAAATGGGTTTTAGGCAAGATGTCTTTATAAATGGTCAGTGGAAGGTCTCCTGCTCCCCTCTGAGCACCAGCAAGCATTTATTCAGAAGTGAAGCATGCAGCCGCAATGGCCACTGCTCTTGACTCCCCGCCTCACCTCCAGCTGTCGGTGTCCCACTGTACGTGGGCTCTGCCAGCTTCTCCTACTTAAGTGATGCCCTACTGGTACTTCTGGTCCTGAGCACTTTAAACACTGAACCTGTATATGTCTTCTATAACTCTTAAGGCTCATATTATTTTTATGCCCATTTTATAGATGAGCAAATTGAGGCACAGGGAAAACATACTTTTCTTGCCAGGCTCCTGTCACCAGGGACTGAGACGCCAGAATCGAAGCCTTCATGCTGTTTCTGTGGTGTGACATTCCACAGAAGCATTCGGTGAACCTGTCCAAACTTGCAAGCGCCCTCTTCCCAAAACCTGTTCCTCTCTGCATTCTTCCTCTCAGGAAGCAGCACCATCTGCCTCGTTGCTCAAGTCAGAAGTCTGAGTCATCCTTGACTCCGTTTTACCCTCCCACTGTAGCCAGTCACCATCAGGGTGAGTAAATGCTGCCTCTCAAAACCACCTGTGGAATCTACCACTTGTCTCAGTGCCATTTTCTGTCCTCTGGGTCACCTGTTTGGTTCCCCACCCTCCAGCCTTGTGCCCTCCTCCATTCTTCACGCAGGAGCCAGGCATCTTTCAGATCCTCAGTCAGACTGTGTCATTTCCCTGCCTAACGCCCCTCACTTGCTCGACACTTTGTACACCAACTCTGCAGCCCTGCTTAGAAGACCATCCAAGAATGCCACCTTCACCTCATCCTCCACCCTTCTGCGCTCCAGCCAAGCCAAGCAGCTTTCAGTTTCTAAAATCACACATGTCCTCTTCCCTAGGAGCCTTTGCACATGCGCTCCTTCTACCTGGAAGACTACCCTGGACCTCGCTATTGCCTCTGCGTCATCTCCCACTCCCTAGATGCTCCATGTCTAGCATCATACATGGCCCTCCACTGGCACAACATAAGTGACAACTCTGTAAACAAATTCTTGTACGCCCGAACAAGAATTGCTTCACGAATACATAGCCTGTTCTCCAAACAAGCAAGTCCCTGTGGAGAGAGACTTAGTAGCTGTTGTAGCTCACAAAGAAGCTCAAAGGGATGAGCAGGTGTAGCAGGCTCAGGAGAGTCTGATGCTGTCGCAGGCAGGGGGGCAGCTGTGCTACCATTTTCTGGGAGCAGCTGTGACTTCTCTGTGGTGACGCAGCTGGCAAGAAGTAAAGCCAGAACTAAGCCTGAAGGGTCTGATCTTCAGTCCTGAGGCTATTCCCCGTCTGTACCCCAATGCGTGCATCATGAATCTTCAGGAAATCTGATTCTAGAGAGGGTCTCCCTTCGGCAGGTGGGATTCTCAGTCTTTTGTGCAGCCACACACTGGACGGCAGCCCGGGGCCCTCTGCGGGGAGCTGGCTCAGGCTCCGCTGGCCTGTGCGCTGCCCGCCCCTTGTGTTCCCTGGGGAGCCTACCAGCGCGAGTGGCCCCGCTGTCCACGAGCCTAATGAGGCCCTTCTTCTTGAGGATGACACTGCTGCCGATGAGAAAGCAGGACAGGAAGGCCAGGCCCAAGCCAATGTAGAAACCGTAGTTCTTCCTGATTCTTTCCTTCCAGCTGTCCAAGGTGGCATTTTGGGGCACCTCAGGGCTAAGGCCGCTGATAATCTGACACAGGACTTCTTGGGAAGAGCAGTAGAGGCTGATCAGGGAACCTGGATGGGAAAGCATGGTGAGAGACTCGCTGGGGATCTGTGCCTGCTTTATAAATGGCATTGGCTGCTCTTTCCGACCCCCACGATTGTATTATTGCATGGCTCCACCCACACCCACTGGGCCTCAGCCTAAAAATAATGTGAACATTCACTCAGAGATTGCTCCAGCTTAGAGCTTTGTTGGTATACAATCACTTGTCAAATAAGTGATGTCCCTAATTCCCAAATCACGTCTGTGAGAATGGAGGCAAGGAGAGGTCAGGTACCTGCGTAAGGGGAGCACAGATTATCGGATCTCGGGGCTCCAACAGGTAGCGCTGATGCTGCACACACCAGGCAGTGTCCCCAAACTCTCCAGAGTGATTTAGTGCACCTGTCCTCTGCAGGAATGTGCTGTCAGTGCGGGGGCACGTGGGCCTCTGGTAGCTCACGGTCCCACCCTGCGGTCTCTTCACTTCCACCTCCCCCAGCTCTAGCTGCAAGGGAGGCTGTTCAGAAACAGCATTAGAGGGTGAGGCTCTGTAGGCCTCAGGGTGACTGAAGAGTGAGCCCCCTGGTTGTGGGAACGGACTATTCTCAAGTCTTGCTGCTGAGCCCTTCGGTGTTTGTGGTCAGTGACTGGAACCTCTTCTGGGCCACGAAAAAAGACTGCTTACCTCATACAGACTTTGTCTATAGTCCTGAATCTGCCCTCATGGCCCAGAACAAACCCACCCTTTCCTCCCCTTTCGGCACAAACACCAACGACAGTTAAGGATGAGCCCAGACACCAGAGGCAGACCTTCAGCAAAACCTAAGCACAAAAAGTAACCAACACTCTCCAACAAAGCAGGCAGCAAGGGGGAAGGAGGCATCATCTGGCCTCCTAAGAGGCATTTTAGAATAAGAGTCTGTTACCAACATTCAAAATCATGAGCACTTCCATGATAATTCACATTTGAGGCCACACGTACAAAGCAGAAGGTCCGCATGCCTCCCTTGGGAAGCCATCCCATAAGGAGTCCTGTGGCTGCAGCTGGGCAATGGGTGCTCCTTAGACAGGACGTGTTCTACACAACTCCTGTGGGGCCCTTCAGGCCTTTGTGTTATGGGTTTGTCCTCTGTAGGCATTTGAATGTGTGACTGTGGGAGGCAGAAGGCACTTTAAAGCTGTGTATCACAAAGGCCCAGGCTCCAGTACCAAGGATGTAAGCCCGGACCAGGACCTCTCAGACCAAGGTAGTGCCAGAAGGGTTCAAAGTGCAAGGCCAGGCAGCTCTGGGCAGAGTGTCATCTTGGTAGAACAGAATAAGAGCAATGCTGGCCTCTTCCATGGTGCACAATCACAGAAAAACAGAGCTGGAAGAGCCCTTAAAAGCCAGTTGGCCAAGTCGGGCATGGTGGCACATGGCTGTAATCGCAGCACTTGGGAGGCTGAGGCAGGAGGACTGCTGAGAGTTCAAGGCTAGCCTGGGCTACAAAGTGAGTTCAAGGCCAGCCTAAACTGCATAGTGAGACCCTGTTACAAAAAGAAAAAAAACAAAACAAAACAAAACCCATAACCAGTCAGTCTAAGCCTCCTACTTTCAGCTGGAGAAAGTGAGGCCCTGGGAAGAGAAAGGACTTGCTTGAGTCACACAAACACCTAGTGGTAGATTTGGGTCTGGAGCCCACCGGGGACATCCAGGTATCTTTTGCAATGGAAGACTCATCTTTCCAGCACCTGTGTCACAATCAACAGGAGATGAGACAGGAAGCCGTCATCGGCTTTCCTAATCAGACTGGTTCTGCATTGCTCGCTCCTGCTCATCCAGCCCAGGCCTCCTTGCCCAAGAGCTAATCGAGGGAGTTCCCCGAGCCCAGAAAATGAACCAGAGCCCGGGGGAAGCTGGGCCAGGCAAGGCCGAGCTTATTCCCACACCCTTCCCTCGCCCCTTGAAGGTGTCTCCCGAGTAGGTGGAGCGGAAGCCCTCACTGAAACGCGGCTGTCCCTGAGAGGCCAGCACAGCTGCGAGCCCAGCACTCTCCACCGTGCGAGGTTCTCTCATTGCAGCGGGAAGAAAGAGAGGAGGCTGGTGGCTGCTGCGCAGAGCGCTCATCTGAAACATGGGTGTCCGGGCAGAAGACGCCCATCTTCTTCCCAGAGTGCGCTCAGACTGGAGAACAGTCTGCCGAGGGATAAGGGGCAGGCTGAAGACGGCTCAGGAAACCCAAAGCACCCACCACCCAAGCCGCCAGCTCTGGGTGCTTCTCTGGAGAAGGAGAAGTGAGGGAAAGGGCGATAGCCCCTAGGCTGTCATTACAAGGTGAGGAAGGGAACGCAGCTAAGCACGGTCGCACAGGTCGGCCTGGACCCAGAAGCCCTGTCTTACATTCCAGGCCCCCGCAGAATTGCATTGAGCAAGTTACTCAGCTCTTCAGGGCCTCGGCTTCCTTACCTGCAGCACGGGTTAGGAAAACCTTAACTTTACCCACCTTTCAGAGCAGCTTCGAGACTTACATGTCCGAGAAGCTGCAGGGTGAGACCTTGGCCGCCCTCTGCTTTGCGGTAAGAACTCACAGAGCCGCCTGTGGTCTTTCCCCCACCCTGCCTGAGGCTCTTTCCCCCTCGTTTAAAATACATGTGGGGTCTGGGCGCGGCGAATTTCTGTGCCGCTCTCCCCGCTGTCTTGGGTGGCAGACACAGCCGCATCTGGGCAGGTACTAAAATCAGCAATAACTGCACACCGACCCCGAGCGCCCCTCTTCCCAGGCCGCCCCTCTGGTCAGTGAGGCCACCCCCTCCCCCGAGTTCGCTTTCCTCCCTCTCCCTGCGCTCAGCTCCCCCAGCTGAGACGATGGGAGTGGAGCCTAGGCCCGTGCTGATCGTTAAGAGGGGTCTGAGGACAGAGCCACCCGCTCCACTCCCGGCCCGGCCCGGCCCGCCCGCAGGCCGAGAAGAAGGCAAGAAAGGAAGGAAGGTGCGAAGCTGGAGCCCCGGGTCCCAGCCGCGCGGCACGCACCGTTCTCGCAGCTGGCGTTGGCGGCGCGCAGCTCCATGGGCCGCGGGCGCTGCCCAGGTCGCGGGCGCGCGGCTCCGGGCTCCCGGCCGTGCCCCCGACTCGTCCCAGCGTGGCACGGGCGCCGGGGTCGGCCAGGGGTGGGAAGGACGACGGCGCGCCCAGGGGGCAGGGTCTCGGGGGAGGAGCCAGACGGCGTCCGGGGCACCTCTGGGCGCTGGGGACCCAGCGCTCCGGCCCAAAGAGGGGCGCATGCCCTCCTGGGGTGCGGGCGCTGCCGGGCGCCCAGCTGCCAAGTCACCGCCCGGTGCCAGGGGCGAGGCGAGGGGGCGGTTCCCGGCCCGCCCTCCCGGACGCCTGCGCCCGCGTCTCCGTTCCCCACGGTTGATGGGCTCCGGGACAGCGAGAAAGGGAGCAGCCTTCCTGCCCAAGTGGCAGTGGCAGTGTCGGGGGCTGGAAGGGCAAGGGCGAAGGAGTCAAGAACCTGATTTCTTCCCGCCCTGCTTCTCCCCCTCCTCTGCCGTATTCATTGACTCAGCGCAGAAGTCTGATCTGCGCTGGGCGCTAAGCAGGTAACAGCAGCGTGGTGAGTGCCCCAAAGTCTTCAGTGTGCATTACTGTTGAATGACTGATAGGAGACTGGTGAACTGAATGAAAACAAGGGGACTGGTGAATGAATGAATGATAGGAGACTGGGGAATTGAATGAAAAGAAGAAATGCAATGTTGGAGACCAAAATGAGTCAGATGGCTGAGTGCGTGGCACACACCTGTAATCCTAAGGGAAGCAGAGGCAGGAGGATTGCCTTGAGTTCAAGGCCAGCCTGGGATACATAACTGGCTTCCATGAAAATAAGGCCTAAAAGGAAAATAATCAACCTTGAAAACTAGAGATCAAACATACCAGTCCCGATCAGCATAGCCCCGCCTTACAGAGTAGCCACCAAGCAAGAGAACGGTGAGGGCAGGGAAGGCAAGGATATGCTGATTGGGGCTGGCATGTTTGATCTCTAGTTTTCAAGGCTGGTTACTTGCTGAGTAACTTTTATTTTCAGGAAAACACAGGTGAGTTCAAAGCCAGCCTGAACTGTATAGCCAGACTGTCTGCAAAAAAACAAAAACAAAAACAAAAACAAAAACAAAAACAAAAAAAAGGCTATTCCTTTTTCCCCAAGAGCTTTATACGTTAATCGGAGAAATAGAATAAGATCAACTAGAGCCCGGTGTGGTGGCACACGCCTGTAATCCCAACACTCGGGAGGCTGAGGCAGGAGGATCGTTGCAAGTTCAAGGCCAGCCTGGGCTACAAAGTGAGCTCAAGTTCAAAAAAAAGAATAAGATCAACTATTCAAATATCTTTTTTTAATTTTCCAAATTACTATTTGAAGTGTGCAAATACAATAAAAGTGTATAAATTGTTTCTATATCAGGTTGTATGTACATACACACATACTTGTGAGGAAGTATTTCTGCTCCTTTAGGTAACAATAAAAACAAGTTGGAGGACACAGATGGAGGCCATCAAAACCCTTACGTAGCGCTTGCTGTAGGCCAGAGAGTTCTAAGTGCTGAAAAATCCCAGTTCGTGTAACCTTCACGACTCTGTGAGAAAAAAACTTTATTATTCACGGAAAGGAAACTGAGGCATTAGATGATCAAGTCACTAGTCTTGGACCCCAGCTGGGAAGGTGAAATGCCAGGATCGGATTCACGCTGTCAGCAGCCACACTAAGCCACCCGGTGTAATAGACTGAAATAAACTCCTACTCCTGGGCCTGAAGGGTGTGCGGGGGCTAGGAAAGCAGGGATTGTTTCTGGCCATGTTGGTCACACACGTCCTGGAGGAGGTAGCGTTTAGAAGGAGTCCCCTATAGGCATTGTGTCATGTAAGCCTTGACATCTCTGCATGAGAGAGTGAGATGGGAATGGAGCCGCCCAGGTGTCCAACCCTGTCCCCCAAGTCATTGCTCTCCGCCCTTCCGCTGCTGGTCTCCTAACTGGGCCGTGGAGGACGGCATCTCCCAGCATGTGATTTTTTCCTCCTTTCTGGAGCACTGTAAAGAAATCACATAGTTTCCACAGGGAGCAGTTTCCTTATCTGTCAAATAACACAGCCGGGCCTTTCGTCCCCTTTCTGTGTGTGTGAACTGGCACAGGGTTGGGGGCCAGGGAGATAGGTCAGAGCTCGGAGGAGAAAGGGTAGCTGCAGGCATCGAAAATAGAACATGTCCAAATCCAGGGGTCTTCCAGCACCTTCAGACCTGCCTCTCATTTTGGAGGCAAATACCTTCAAGACCATTCTGAATGAAGACACAGGGTGACAAGAAATGGAATGATTGGCCGTAATGGGAAATGATTCTCTGTTATGGAAAAATATATACATCTATGCTATCTGAAAAGGAGGATTTAACAAGCAAATTGACCTTTTCTCTTACCTAAGACTTTCAGCAGCACAAATCCTCCTTGTGCTATAAAACAGTGTCTGCTCTGATGCTGGCTGCGGTGCAGCCCTCAAACCAGCACTGCATTCGAACTCGATTGCTTTTGTTCCAAGAACATAGGACAAGAGACTGAGAGTGTTTGCCTAGGACTTGATTTCTTTTTGTTTTTTTTTTTTTTCCAGCTTTATTGAGGTATTATTGACAGAGAAAAATTGCATATATTAAAGGCCTACAGTGTGATGATTTGGTACATTGTGAGGTATTTACTTCGATCAAGCTAATGTACACATGCACCTACTTCACATAGGTACCTGTGGCTCTGGGGATGGAGGTGACGGGAAGAGCGCGCTTGTGGTGAGAACACAGAATCTAGGGGCCTCGCTTAGTGTCTTGAGCTTTGTAAATCACAAGAGAAGAAGATGCTTCCCAGAGCTGCCCCCAGCTCCTGAGAGACAGGTGCACACACGTGTCCTTGAATGCATTTATTTTTATTTGTGTTTGTGATCTGAGGAGCCATAGGCTTCCAGGTCCTGGCCAGCAGTCGCCTTGCAGTCCTGAACTCACCCTGTGCGGTGAGACAGGCTGTTCAGACTCAGGTGAACAGGGGTGTCAAGGCGCTGGTAGGAGGTGGTGAGGGCTGGACTTTCTCTGGGCTCCGAGCTCCCCATTTGCTCCAGGAGGGGGCTGGGCCCTCCCCGACTGCCGTGGGGCCTCTCACCAGGGCACACAGAAAGGGCCCTATTGAACCCCAGTCTCCTCGGCTGCTGCCCTGACAAAGCCCTTTTCTCTCCAGCCACAATGGCCCTGTCAGGCAGGTAGCAGGGCTTGCAGCATTGTCTGTGCAGCAAAGAACAACAGGTCCACTGTCTGCCCCGGGCTCAGGCTCCCTGGGGAGGGCTGGTGGCTTTGGAAGGGTCTGCCCAGCCAGGGACAGACAGGCCCTGTCCTTTGCCAGCCAGGGGCTGGGGAACCAACCAACTGGACTTTTGGCCGGTTATTTGGGGGTGAGCAGGACAACGAATGTACCAAAGTCCAAGTTTGTAAAAGAGTGGCTTTTCTAAATTCATATCCAAATGTTTTATATTAAAGAGGTGCAGGGGCCAAAAGATTAGCCACATGTCACGACTGAGCCCCAGATAAGTGGCTTATGAACATAAAACAGGTTCTGTCAGCAACAGATTAGCCCCTGATATAAGGGTCTGTCCTGTCACTGCAGGGTGCTCAGCAGCTTCCTTGGCTTCTATCATGAAATTGCCAGGTGTATACACACATTTCCTCCTGTTGCACATGAGTTTTGACAGCTAAAAACATTCCTAGGTGGTCACCAAAGTCAACCTGGATGGAGGCCCACCCAGATTTTAAAGATGTGGTAAGGAAAAGAAAAAAGAATATAAAATATCTCCAATGAGTTTTAAATGTTGATGACGTTGAAGTGATAATATTGTGGATATACTGGGCCAAGTAAAATATGTTATTAAATTGGTGTTCCCTGTTACCCTGTTTATTTTTATTTTTTTAAAAAGTGGCTACTGTGTATTTGAAATTATGTATGTAGCTCACATTATGTTTCTATTGGGTAATGCTGTCAGAGAGGGAGAACTGAAGCTGAAGGTTAGAGCTGGAAAATGACCAAGTAGAAGGTTAAGGACAATAGTCAGGGCTCTGGTCAGGTCTCTGCCTGGCACCCGGACCAACTCTGTTATTCTATGCAGCTTCCCAGGTAAAAAGACACCCAGAATCTGGTGTGTTGAGTGTGGCGTGGTTAAGGAGCGCAGGAGGAGGCGAAGTAGACACCTGAGCAATGTTAACGCAAGTTGTAGAGGGCTTGCTATATGTCATATACACGATATCTAACTTTTCCGACCACCCTAGGAAGCAGGGTCTGTTATTATGTCCATTCTGCAGATGTGGAGTAAGAAGTCCAGGGAAGACACCCCGCCTGTAAGCTGAGATGCCAAGACTCAAACCCCAGGTGCTCTTCAATGTTACACGCACTGCCTGTTGTCCCACTTCTAGTTCTTTGCAGCTCTGCAGAGCTGGCTTCTGAGCAGGGTGGGGAAGGACAGAGAGGGTGACGAGGAATCATGAGAATCTTGACTATCGGTATGCAGAGCTTGGCCTACACTTTTCCGGGCGTGTCCCCAGAACGGCTGCTGTCCTCATAGTTCTATTACCATCAAAAGTATGCTTAGAATGGACGTAGGTTCCTGGTCTATCTCTCTTATCTCTCTTATCTCTCACAAGAGCACTAGGTCCAGCAGTGGGGCCCATGTACCGCGGGCCTTAGTAGTGATTACTGAAGCAGTGCTGTTACTGAGCTCTTCCTTGGTGGGCTAAGTGCCATGCACACATTGCTTATGTGGACATTACGATCTGGGTACCATCCGAAGTGCCATTTTGCAGAAGAAGAAACTGAGGCTCAGAGAGGTGAAGTGACTTCCCCGGGTCAGACACGGTGATAGGGACAAATCCATAAGCTGGGCTTGTGGGTCCCTATTGTAGTACTCTCATCTGAGGCACTGGTTCGATGAGGCCTCTTTTCCTATACCCCGGGGTAACTGTGAAGACTGGGACCCTGCGAGAAACCACAGTGAGATCTGTGCAGCCTTCTCATCTGCTCTCATTCAGAGTGCTGAAAGGGCTCACCTAATCCAACCGTCTTGGTTTGCAAATGGGGAAACTGAGGCACATGCCAAGGCTAGATCATGCCTTACATTACTTGACTAATTTGTGACAGACTCAGCACTTCATGAATAGTCACTTGAAATTCAATCTAGCACCTTTATCTCCTATGCTTTCTTTCGGGGCAGAAAGAGCTGATCTCAGGACAAATTATAAGAGTTAATTTTTTGGTCAGTTCTTATTTTTCCACAGTACTTGCCTAGCAAGTTCCCCACACTGAGCTATATCCCTAGTCCTTTTTATTCTTTATTTTGAGACAGGGTTTTCCTATGTTGTCCAGGCTGACCTGGCATTTGACCCTCTTGCCTCACCCTGCCAAATACCTGGGATTCTATGCATGTACCACTGCCCCTGGCTTTTACCCACCTTTTAAGGATGAACCAGTAAGCTAAATATCATCCTACTGAATTTTCACAGGACTATGAACTGAAAAAAAGAAAGACTACAAGTTGGGTACCGCTACTACTTCCGTTTTAGAGATGAGAAAACCAAAGCTTAGGGAGCCTAAGTAACTTGTCTCCAAGTAAATAATGGAGCTATGGTGAAACCTAGCAGACTGAGTCTAGAGCAAATTTTCTTGGTCACTCTTTTCAGGCTGATCACTTCAGCCAGTACGACATCTTCCTCTGGAAGAAAGAGCTAAAGGCATGGCAGAGCTCACTCCAAGGCAGGTATGTGGAAGCACAGCGTTGCTTGACCTTAAAATATCAATACTAATAAAAACCATCACTCGTTGCACAACTTTTGTGTTGCATATGTTTTATGCCTCTTCCTTTGCAACGTCTCAGCAACCTGACCTTAGGATAATCTCACGGTACCTGAGCTTCATGGTAACTTTATAGTAGATGAAGTTATCCTAATTTTGCGGCTGATGTCAGTGAAACTCTGGGGTCGGTGGCTTGGTCCAGATCACACACGAAAGAGTAGGGCAGGTACTAGGATTTGGGCAGGTTCTCAAAGTGCCTGCTGCCCTGATGTCTGTGTTCCCTACCGGTTGCTTCTCTGAGTCACGGATAACCTTGGGGTAGGGATGGAGAGAGATCCTAGTGACGCTGGCTCCCTGGGCCTGTTTGGGCCTGTAGCACTTGGCGTGTGGGAACAGGCAGGGAGGGACACAGAAAGTTCTGAACACGGGCAGAGAGAAGCCTGTCAACATAAATATGAGCAACAAACATTAAAATCTGTTTTTAATGATCCCATCTCAGCTTCTGATGTTTGAGAGGCTGGTAAAAAAAAATTCAGGCTGTGAGTTCTAGTCTCTATTCTACCACTAACGCACTGGGACCTGGGGCAGCTCCTTCCCCTCTGGTCTCAGTTTCCCCATTAAGCTCAATGGAAATGAGGAAATGGATCACGAGTTTTTAAAGCCTTTCTCTTTCGCGAGCTCATAGCAGATAGCAAGCTTTTGTCCATATGGAAAGTTGTCTGGAAGGGCAACACACAAACCTCTTTAAAGAGCAGCACATTTCCTTGCTTCAGAGCAGAAGCCCAGAACCTTGACCCTCTTGGCCTCTGTGATGTGCCCTCGGTCCCCTCCCCTGCAGCAGCAGCAGCTAAGACTCATGCAAGTGCTTGGAAGATCCCAGGCTGATTGGGTGCGGGCTGAGTGGTCTCCTGGGGATGAGATGCGTGCCCTGACTTTGCTCTCATGATGCCCCTGCACAGCTGGTTTAGGCTTCAGAAGAATGGCCGGAGACCTCCCTGAGCAGACAGGCTTATGAAGGGGCACCTGAGAGCTTGGAACTTTCTCCAGGCCCGTGTGTCAGGGCCCTGGGACACAGGCTTGCTGTTGCCGAGTGGATGTGAGCACTCGTGCATGGGTGCTGTGGTTTGAATCCCAAAGAGAAGTTCCTGCTCACTGCAGAGTAGCGTGATGGGAGGTGTGGTATGGGAGAGGTGTTTGATTTGGAAGCTCAGATAAAATAGGCTCAGCCTGCTTCCAGGACGCTGGGGAAAAGGAACCGCTTTGCAGCTGTGCATGGGTCTCACTTCAGCCACTCATAATAAATGTGTATTACCTCACGATGACCTTATTAAGTAGGTGTCCTACTGTCTTACTTAAAAGAGGAAACTGAGGCACAGAGAAGTTAGGTGGCCTGCCCAAGTTCCCAAAGCTGTAGCTATCAAATGGCAAGCTGAAACCAGGCATGGTGGCACATACCCGAAATCCTGGCACTGCAGGAGGCTGAGGCAAGAGAGGGGCAAGTTTGAGCCCAGGCTGGGGAACACAGTGAGACTCTGTCTCAAAAGAAAAAACTGCGTTAAGGGTAGGGGGAAGCAAGCTGAGACGCAAACCCACATTTATTTGACGACAGAGGCAACATTTTCATCTGTAACATTATACCATCTCCTTCAATAAAGTCTGCTCCAAAGGGCTCTGTTGGGAACCACAAGAGACAATTTAAATCATGAGAGCAGGGGCTGGGGATTTAGCTCAGCGGCACAGTACCTGCCTGGCAAGCACGAGGTTGTGAGTTCGATTCCCGGTAGCGGAGAAAAAACAACAACAACAACAAAAAATCATGAGAGCAGAGCTGGTGCTCAACAAGTAAATTCTTCCCTACACACCACAGAAGGCATCTGCGAGGCGAAAGGAGTTACACGAGTGCCTCTCTTCCTGCCAGGTGAACAGAAGAAAAAGGAAGAGACTTCTGTTTAATCTCAGGACAAACTATCTTTTTCCTGCCAGCAACCTTTTTTTTTTTGGTTTTTCTCCGGTACCGGGAACCGAACTCACGACCTTGCGCTTGCTAGGCAGGCGCTTTTGCCGCTGAGCTAAATCCCCAGCCCCTCCAGCAACCTTATTTAATGACTGTTCCCCAGTCTCTGTTCCATGGGACACCACTCCACCTTGTCCTGTACTCAATACAGTGGTGGTGAAGCGATCGCACGGGTGCCGCAGTAGCAGGCACACAGAGGCCTCTCTGCCCCGGAGTTAGGTCACCCCAGCATAACCCCAGCAGCCAACGGCAGCTGAGAACAACGTGCACAGGGGCAGCATCGGCACTTTGCAATAAATAAGCGGGCTTTGGGCTGCAGTTTAGTTGCCCGGTGTCTACAAGGTTCGCCATCACTGCAATCAAACCTTGGGGAGTGCTACATCCTCAAGTCCTCTTTTGGAGATTCCCCTGGCACATCAGCATATTAAAGGCACTGAAAGGACCTGCCTAATTTAGCTTAACCTAGATCATTCCAGCCTCAATTGGTCGTGGAATTCCCACCACTCCTACCACCCTATAATACCTATTTAACAGAACATACAAACCAGAGGGAATCTGATTCCTTCCATGTATGTACATGAGGCAGTTTGGGGCCAGAGAGCCCACATGGGCTGTCGGGGCTCATCCAGCTACCTGGTGGTGTACGCTTTTGTAAAGGAAGCCTTATTCTCCAATTCATTGTTGAGACGCGGGGTAGAACAGTGGTTAAAGCAGGAAACTAGATAACCTGAGTTTATGTGCTGGCTTTACCATTCCCTGGTCGTACTTTCTTGGGCAGTTTGCTTACCCCGCTCCCCTAGCCTCAATTTCCTCATCAGTAATATGCGAATAATGTGGTACAGACCTTATAAGGCTAATTTGGGACTCAGCAAGTTTACAGGTAGGTTTGGAACAGCAAGTAGCACCAAGTAAGGTCTTGGTTAATTATCACCATGGGCGGTGTGGCTGTGCATAAAATGAAGCCGGCTGCATGTCCCTGGCTCTGGGGGTGAGTGCTGTGTGAAAATCCTGCTTGCCCGAGGCTCCCTCAAGCCGCACTACACCACAGCTTCCTGGAGGGAGGCGCTCCTGCTGCCCCTCCCCTTTGCCTGGCCTTCTTGGTCCCTTCAGACCAATTTCCATACTTCTGTCTCTTCTCCCTGTTTCTCATCTTAAGTTCAGAGGAGTCTTGGGAGAAACTGTCATTTTGGGAAACTAGACAGGGCTGGGAAACGGAACTGGGGTAAGAAGTACAGCACGATACACGGGGTACCGACTTTTGAGGTAGACAACCCTGGCGGCAAAGCCAGGCTATGGTGCTTCCTCTTTGCATGGTTTTTGCCAAGTCGCTTGAGCCTTGCCTCACCTTTCGCCACACGGTACAGTCATGTTAGCTACTGCCTAAGTGCGCCGTGACTCCTTCAGTTTAATAAGTGCTTACTCCTTACATGTTGGGTCCTGTTGTAGCAAGTAATGTCACAGCAGAGACGGTCCCTGGACTTCACATTCTAGAAGCGGGAGATGTGCCACAAATAAGCAAAAATGAAATAAGTCGCAGTATAACAATGGACATGATGAAATATAACGTGGTCAGGCTCAGGTCTGGCTGGGAAGGCATCATTAAGGAGGCCTTGAAGCCAGAATCTGATTGACAAGGAGTAGATTTCCACATCGGATCCCTCAAAGCTTGTGCTCTCCTTGTGGTCTCCACTCCTAAGGTCCAGAACATCCTTTGCGCCTGCTTAGGTCCCAGGAGAGAGACTCAGGCCCAGGAACAGTATCTCCTCCTTCTTCTCCGCGGCTGTGCAACACAGTAGCACGGGAAATACTGGTTTGCACGTGGGCGCTTAATGAGCCGTCCCAGAGGAATCCAGAATGTGGATTAAGGTTTCCTCACGGCTTGTCAGGTGAGGCAGTGGGTAAACGTCCCCACCTCCACCAAGGACCTGCCCAGCCAGCTGTGAGAGGAGACACCGCCCCACCAGCCTGGGGATGCGGGAGGAACAGAGCTCCGCCCACACCCATGAGGCCCTGGGCACCGCCTCCCCCATAGACTGCAGGCTGAGGCTGGGCCAATAAAAACCCACGCCTGCTTTTTTTCTCCTTGCACTAAAGCTCAACGGTGAGAATTATTTCCATTTCGCTCCCCGCAATCCCGTGTAGCTACTGTATTTGTTGTGCAACCTGCCCTGCAAAAGTTTGTACCTAGCTTTTTAAATTAACACTCCCGGAAAGCCTGGTCTTTAGTATTCTGACCTTTAATCAAATCCTAGTAGATCCCAAAGAGAATGATCTTAATTTTAGAGAAGGAACTCCCTGGTACTTTTTTAGTTTTTAAGGAGCCCCAAATTCCTTTAAGAATCTGGTACAAAGTGCTAACATGTGCCCCAGAAAGATATACCACTTTGCACAGAATTTCAGAGGAGCACATTAAGCTGACCCTTGGCTTTGTCCAAATGGGAAAATATACTATTTTTTCAGTGTAGTATGTTTTTATGGAGGTAGAACTTCATAGAGAATAGTGAGAAATGTTAAGCCTGAAGATCAATGGATTTTTACAGATATATCATACACTCTTATAACTAGCCATCTAAATAAGGTTCTTTTCCAGCTTTCAGAATGACCCATAGAAATCTTGATGAGAATGTTTTAAAGACCTTACAATACCCACTCCTAAGGGAAACATAAATTCTAATGTTGCTGGTCATGTTGGCACACATCTATAATCCCAGCACTTGGGAGGCTGAGGCAGGAGGATCACCATGAATTCAAGGCCAGTCTGGGCTTCAAAATGAGTTCAAGTCCAGCCTGAACTGCATAGTGAAACCCTCTCTCAAAAAGAGAGACAAAAATAAAATAAAATAAAATAAACTCTAATGTTACCACCATCCCCTACACGCATACTTATTTTGCATGGTAATTATTTAGTACTGATTACCTCTCCCTGGACAGTAGGATCCCTTGGAAGGCCAGCCTTACATTATTAATCCTGGTACCCCCACGCTGATGACACAAGGCACCAAGACACTCAATGACCTGTGCTTCTTGAACCCTCTCTAAATCCTGGGCCTTCTCTACTATTAATAACATCTCCAAATCATCAAGTGCTATATACTGCACTGGTATTTAATGGATCATTTTAAGCAATGCATAGACTTTATGAGGTAAACAGCACTATCACTATTTCCCATGGAGCTTTCTTGAAGTTGAGAGTCTTGCCTGAGGTCACAGAGCTGGTCTGTGGCATCCTTGGGATGCAGAACCAAGCCTGTCCATCACCAAAGCTCTACCACTGTGTGCTAGCCTTCTTGTTCTCTCTGCTCTTCGAGCAGGAAGGGGCTGGGGGTGGAGGAAGACTTAGGCCCACAGCTGCGGAGAGATGTGGGCCTCCTCTTTATGCCTGCTGATCCCAGCTTTCTACAGGTGACCTCAGAGCTGTAACTGTCATGCTTACAATGATGAACATGAGGTCATTCATATTATTAAATTATAGAAGTCACACACACTTTTGGTTAAAAACATGATTCAAATATAGTTCAAGGAGTATAAAATAAAAGATACCATCCAGTGATTAACCTACACCAAAGAAGTAGTCACACCAGTAACAGATTCTTTGGGATCCACTTGGAAATTGCACACATATAACCACAAAAGTATATACAGAGCCCACCAAGAAAATGTATACACACTTCAGCAGTTCGCTGTTCTAATAAACGTCTCTGGAAGTTAATGGCCACCACTTTGAGCACCTCTTGTAATTGTAGAGGCCAAAGGTAATTTGTATTAATCTCATGATATTGCGATAGTTTTAGTAGTAAAATATTTATACAAGTCTTTCTTTTTCATATGTATACTTTTTATTTTTAGGTACCAGGACTTGAACTCAGGACCTTGTGCTTGCCAGGAAGGTGGTGTGCTGCTGAGCTATATCCCCGGCCCTATGAGTACATTTTCTTTATTGGTGGACTCTGTATTCTTAAAAAAAAAAAAGAAATCATATTATACAGATTGTATGCCAAGTTTCATTTCTCCTGGCAATTACATATGTGGAGAATTTCTCATACTCATACATATTAATATACTTCATTATTTCTAGAATATTTCATGTTTTTAGCATATTCTAATGTGTGAACATTTCTAAATGATTTCATTAGGTTTCTGCTGATTTTTGGTAAGCAAGCTGTTTTCAGATTTAAGGACTGTAAACTCTGCTATAACGGAAGTCCCTGCAGAGCCTCTTTCTACATGTCTACAGTTAAACCCGTGGCCCCAATTAATCATGAGGTGCTTATAGAAGGTAGGGAGGTGGCTCCGAGTCAGAGGGCCTGACAAAGTGGGCACAGAAACTGAAGGGAGGTGGCGTTGGGCTAAAAGCAAGCAGGAACAAGGAATTGATTTTTCTCTGGGGCCTCTCGAAGGAACTGGCCTTGCTGACACCTTGCTTTTAGCCTGGCGACTAAGCCAGAAGACTTGGGTCCAGTAAAAGTAAGATAGTAAGTAAGATAGTAAGTTCGTGTTGTTTTAAGCTACGTGTTGTGGTGATTTGTTAAAGAGCAACAGGAAATAGTACATCCTTTCTCATTTCTACCAAGAAAGTAGGAGAGTATTACCCAACGTCTTTTCAAACACTGTAAATATACTCTTTAAATGTTCCCAGTTACCAGCAGATGTTAATATTTTTGGTCCCTTTGAGAATCAGAGGCTGTCTGAGACTCACTTCCTAGAGAAGAAATGTCGACCCCTCCAGGGTCAGCACTTTCCTTTTAGAACTTCGGTTGCCCAACCCACGCCATCTTTCCCCAGGGCAGGCTGAAGTTCACATCCACTGGGTAAATCTCAGACTCAGAACACGAAGTCCTTCAAGAGCACTGGGGTGGGGTGGGTGGCCTGTGCTCAGCATAAAGTAGAAAACCCAGCACTAGGCCCAGGTCGCACAATCCCAGTGCCTCGTATCCTTTATTCTGGTCCGTCCTCCCTGGTGGGAGAAAAGGTCTGGAGAAGGATTTGGGCCCAGGCTGAGCTGAGCTTTGGTGACGTCTCAGATCACAGGTGAGTCCAGTTTTTTACCCAATCAGCCCCAGGCCGTGGAGAGCCTCAGCCTCACCTTCTGTTCCAGGGCTGCCTCCGATCACAAGAATGAGTGGTGGGATCAGCTTGGGACTTAAGGAGGTGCTACAGAGGGGTGGGACTGGAAATTCTGCCTCTCTTCTCTGGTTTCAAGAATACTCCTTTCTGACCTCTCCAAATCCTTTCTTCTTCCACATTCAGGCTTTCTGGTTGTTGAATTTGTTCGACAGTAGCTTTGAACTGAAAGAGACCTGGGGGTGAGTGAGATCTTCCAGTATAGACTGTGACCTTCCCTGGGGAGTCCTAAGTCCTACAAACCCAAGGTGGAAGTAAAGAAACGGGGAGACAAGGCCTGGTTGCCAAGGGAAGAGTCAGCTTGCTGAGCCCTATTCTCAGTATCAGTGCCAGCAATTGATTCCTACACGCCCTCAGGTAATCCCTTCACCAATCTAAGAGATACCTACGGCACTGTTACTACACTACTGCTATTCTGTGGGATGCTCAGACGGAGAACTAGTTGCTTTTCCAGAGGCCCACTCGTAAGCAGTTACTCATTCTTGTATTTTTGGCTGAGGAGAATCCTTACCATCCTTGTCCCTCCAGCCTCCATCCTCCCTCTGCATGCCTCTGTTTCCCACAGCCCTGTACTGTACAACCCAGAATACCAAAGCTAGTACCAATTAAGCCATTGGTCTCCTTTTTTAGGCCAGCTGCTGTTTTGGTTTTGGGGTTTTGTTTTAGTTTGGTTTCTTGAGACTGGGTATTGCTATGTAGTTCAGGCTGCCTTGAGCTCTCGGCAATCCTCCTGCCTTAGCCTCCCAAGTCTAGGATTACATGTGTGTGCCACCACACCTGGCCACCAGCTGCTATTTGAAGGCAGGTTAACTTGTTGGCACCACTGATAGCAAGTTTTTTTGCGGGTGAAATGGATGCATTTTGCTAGAGAAATGGATGCATTCAGTATAGACTGGACACTCACGATGTGGTGGCTACCGTACAAACCATGGGTACCTGGTAAGCACAACACAGGCAGTGTCTATACTCATGGACTGAATGCACTAAAAACTCAAAATTAACAAAGGACTATAATTTTGATAAAGGATGAGCAGGTCAAGGACAGACTGCTTGGGGAAGATCTTAGACAGCAGCTGAGGCTTGGCTTCCTGGAGGCAGGGGTGTTGTCAGACTTGAAGCCTAGAAGGTCTTGGTCTATAAAGAGTAGAGAGAGGCATGGCAGGTGAGAGAGTTTTGATGAACAAGGGGGACACCTGGGCTTCTTGAGTTCAGGTCTGAAAATCAGCAGAGATTAAGCAACCACACCACTGCTCTGCTTAGAGTTCGGGTCCGTCTGTGTATAATGGGGGTGATGACATTTGCAGTGCAGGGAAAGAAGAAGTAAAACTGAGACTGTGTGGGGGAAGTCAACGGGCTGAACCCAGGCTGTCCTTCTGGTCTACCCCATCCTCACTGCACCCACTGAGGATCCCAGTTCGCATTCTCCAGCTTGCTCCACAGCCATGGCTCCTTGCCAGGAAGTGTTTTAGAAAACGCTCCAAGCAGGGACTCTTTGATTGCCCCTTTTCCTGTAGGTCTGAAACCCCAGAAGGCAGAAATCCCTGGATTTTATTGTCACTAACGAAGATGGAGTTTAGGGGATGCCCAGGACATTTTCGCAGGGAAATCCTCCCCTTCCGTGTCCTGCCAGAAGCACCAGCAGGCAGACGGTGAAGCATGTGGGACCAGCACGGAATAGACCTAGAAGGAAACTTGGGTGGAGAATTGCAGAGTAAATGAAAATATGGGGAGTGGAGACTGGCGCTAGGAAGCTTTCCTCCTGACACAGAAGGAAGTGAGTATGTCTCCATCCCTCCCCTGCGGACTTTAATTTCTTTAGCAGCACTTAATATAAAGTCAGAGTCTGCCCCTCCCAAAGACAGGGGGTTACAGGACAAAGGTGGCGTGGACCATGTGTCTCCAAATGATTAAAAGTTGTATATCACTGTCATAAAACATGCACTGCTTTCTTGACTTGATGATATATACCTTTATCACACTAAATAAAATATATGTAAAATCATGGTTTTTATATGACTGAAGTTTGGCAAAAATTCAAGATAATTATATTTAATTACATATTTGTAAGAGTCTGTTGGTGGGCCAGTGATGGCTGAATACATAAAATAAGTACAATACAATTTGCATCCTTCTATCTGTGTATTCTAAGTTTTCTTTTTTCTTGCCTTTATTTTAGCAATATAATGTTCTTATAATCAAGACTTTATTTATTTATTTTATTTTATTTTATTTTTTTTTGGTTTTTCTCCGGTACTGGGAACCGAACTCACGACCTTGCGCTTGCCAGGCAGGCGCTTTTGCCGCTGAGCTAAACCCCCAGCCCAAGACTTTATATATATATAAATGTTATATATATGTTTTCTAGTTTAAGTGATGTCAAATGATTTTTAAAGCAGAATGAACCATGTGTTTTACATAATAAATTTAACTACCATAGTGATATCATGTGTAATGATTGTTACCACAGAAATCACTACAAAATATTTTCTTTTTCTTTTGTAGATATTCCTTATAAGTTTCACTGCCTCTCAAGCAATATCTAAATGGTAATGTATTTCTTGAATTGTTCTTTCAAATTTTCAGTTCTGGGATATTGTGAAGAATTTTCCCTAAAAGAAGTACAGTATGTGCCTCAGTTTTTTTCTTACCTGCATCGATTAAGACTATTCTTAAACCTACAATGGTTAAAAAAATCTTTGTAAAAAAGTTAGTTTGAATTCTTTGTATGTGAGTCTTTATAGCCGTGTAAAACATTTTTGTTTCAGTGTTTTAATTTCTTTACATTTCATTAGATGCTCTCTTGTGAATCTCACATGCATTTTTATTTTGGAAAACAAGTTTTCAAAAATTTGTAAAAATGTCTTCTAATCCCTTTAAAGCAAATTAGTCACTAGATGCCCTTAGTTTTTTATAAGGTTAATAGTAAGCAAGAGTTCATACTAAATAATTATAGTCAGTGCAAATTCAAAAATTTAATTTTTCCAAAGACTATAATTCAGTATTTAGTTTAGGATTTCCTATTATTTCACAAATACTGTGTCTTTTACATTGTCTAAATTACAGCATTTTGTAGCAATTTCCTCAAACATCCAGAAGTTGTTATAATGTGAAATCTGTGTTTCATCAAGTGTTTTATCCTTGAGCAGACTCATAAAATATTTAGAATCACAATTTCCAAAAAATGACATAGAGACACCCTTATCACTGCGTCTCCTAATAACCAGTTCAGACTACTGTATACATCATAAATGGCATAGAGTATGCTCCTGGATTTTCAGCCAGAAGTTAATGCCATTATTATAGGCTTGTTCTGACAGTCTTTTAAATACCTGCCTAATGTGGAAAGTCAGTTCCAGAAGTTCCTCTTTATTATTAATGTGTCTTTTCTCATACCTGCATGCCTCCATAGTTCACATTTCTTCCCCATTCCACTGTCCCAGGCAGGACAATGCCCCAGCTTCCTTCACTGCCCTGGGGTATGTTCACCTCTCCTTTCAGGACCTACGTGGTTAAACTGGGCTTAAATGTGGTCAGTCAAATGATTATAAATTGCTCCACACTGATGCTGAGTGTCAAGTGTTAAAGATGCTCAAAAGGTTTTAATAAATGTATCATTTTGTACAGTTGGGACATTCATGACCTGCAAAATTGTGAGACTGGTGCTCAAGTATGTTGAACTTAATCTAAGTGGGTGATGGCCAGGCCATTTGCTTGATCACCACTTGTTTTTGTAGGTTATTACTCAATTTCTTAAGTGCTCCAGTGCTTCTCCTCCAGGTTCATGGGTTCAAAGACTCATTTTTGAAGTTCAGATTCCAAGGAAATAACAATTCAACAACTGCAAGATGAAGCAAAAAAACAAAACAAAAAAAAAAAACAAAAAAAAAACACAAAACAAACCAATGCCAGATTAATAGGTATCAATGAAACAGCAGATGTCAACACAAATGTTATAAAAAGACTATTTGCAGAAATAATACCACAAAATTTCCCAGACATGGAAAAAGAATCAGACATACAGATAACTGAAGCATATAGAACTCCAGTTAATCATAACCAAAATAAATCTACACCTAGACATATAGTGATCAAGATCCCAGAAACTCAACAAAAGATCAGAATATTAAAAGTTGTTAGGGAAAAGAAACAGATCACGTGTAAAGGAAAGCCCATCAGAATCATGGCAGATTTCTCAACCCAAACCATCAAGTCAGGAAGAGCTTGGAATGAAATATTTCAGGTACTGAAAGAAAACAACTTCCAGCCCAGATTGATGTACCCTGCAAAACTATCCTTCAAAATTATCCTTCAAATTTAATGGAGAAATAAGATATTTTCATGATAAAGAACATCTGAAGAAATTTGTGAGCACCAAACCAATCCTACAGTTGTACTAAAAGATATTCTAGAAAGAGATAAAACAGACCACAACTTCAAGAACAACAACAGAAAGGAACCACCAAGCAGAGCAAGCAAATAAAAAGAGGGAAAAAAGAGGATCCAACGGCAGGAAAATAACATGACCGAGATAAGCCAATACATACCAGTTTCAACCATCAGTGTAAATGGTCTCAATTCACCAATCAAAAGACGCAGACCGGGAGTGGATCAAGAAACAAAATCCAACTATATGTTGTATACAAGAAACACATTTAACTCAAAAGGAGATTCATAGATTGAAAATTAAAGGATGGAAAACAATACCCCTCACAACACGAACCCAGAAAAAAGCAGGTATAGCTATTCTGTTTGCACACAACCTGAACTTCAAACCAAGAACAATCAAAAGAGATAAAGAAGGTCACTACATACTTGCAAGGGGAAAACTTCAAGAGGAAGAGATAACAATCATAAACACCTATGCACAAAATACAGAAGCACCCAACTATATAAGACAAATTTTAACATATATCAAAAATGAAAGAAGCAGCAACACAATCATAACAGGGGACTTTAACACCCCAGTGTCAAAAAGAAGTCAATCAACTAGACAAAAAATCAGCAAAGAAATAACAGAACTTAATCAAACTTGTGAACATATGGACCTAACAGACCTTTATAGAGTCACCCAACAGGATCAGAATACACATTCTTCTCAACTGCACATGGGACGTTCTCTAAAATAGACCATATGCTAGCACATAGAATATGTTTAAGTAAATGCAAAGGAATTGAAATTCTCCCATGTATACTGTTGGACCATAGTGCTGTGAAATTGGAAATTAATGACAAAAGAAATCACAAAAACTCCATAAACAGTTAGAAATTAAATAACATCCTCCTGACCAACCAATTTCACAGATGAAATCCAAGTAGAAATTAAACACTGTTTACAATCAAACAACAATGTAGATACAACTTACAGGAATCTGTGGGATGCAATGGAAGTAGTCCTCAGAGGGAAATTTTTTTTTTTTAAAGGGAATAAGAAAATAATAATTTTTTTTTTATTTTAAAGAATAAAAGAAGGATAACATAATAATAGGGGGGACTTAGCAAATTACAGACAAAATGGTAGGAAATTATCAATGGTTATCATTTTACATATTATTATCTACAAAATAGTTTCT
>NW_004955408.1:11611429-11615704 GCF_000276665.1 Chinchilla lanigera | reverse complement strand
ACAGGAAATTATAAAGCTCAGTGCAGAAATTAACATAATGGAGACTTAAAAAAAATACAAAGAATTAATGAATTGAAGAGTTGGTTCTTTGAAAGAATCAATAAAGTAAATAAAACCCTAGCCAACCTTATTAAAAAAAAAAGGAAAAAAACCCTGAAATACATGTAATAAAGAATAAAAGGGGTGAAATCACTACAGATCCTGTAGAAATTCAGAAGATCATCAACACCTTCTTTGAAGATCTTTACTCTCACAGGATGGAAAACACAGAGTATATGAACAGATTTCTAGATACAAATGAATTACCAAAGCTGAATGAAGAAGATATAAAAATCCTGAATAACTCAATATCAGTCAATGAAATTGAGACTGTAATAAAAAACTTGCCAATGAAAAAAGCTCAGGTCCTGATGGATTTGCAGCTAAATTCTATCAGAAATTTAGGGAAGATTTAACACCAATTCTTCTCAAACTCTTTAATGAAATTGAAAGGGAAGGAATTCTCCCCAACTCATTCCTGGAAGCAAGTATTATCCTGACACCAAAACCAGAGAAAGACCCAACCAAAAAAGAGAACTACAGGCCAATCTCCCTAATGAATATAGATGCAAAAATGCTCAATAAAATACTATCAAACAGAATACAACAAATCATCAAGAAGATTATACACCATGACCAAGTGGGATTCATACCAGGAATGCAGGGATGGTTCAATATACGTAAATCAAATTATGTAATACACCATGTCAATAGGGCCAAAGACAAAAATCATACGATCCTCTCCATTGATGCAGAAAAAGCCTTCAACAAAGTCCAACACTCATTCATGATAAAAACCATACAGAAAATAGGATAGATGGCTTTTACCTCAATCTGATAAAAACTGTCTATGACAAACTAAGGGCTAACATCATACTAAATAGTCAAAAATTGGAAGCTTTCACTTTAAAATCAGGAACCAGACAAGGATGTCCACTGTCACCACTCCTATTCAATATAGTTCTGGAAAAATTAGCTGGATCAATTGGAAAAGAAAGAGAAATAAAAGGAATAAGGATAGGAAAGGGAGAAATGAAATCATCATTATTCGCAGATGACATGATACTCTACATAGAAAATCCCCAAAACTCCACCAAAAGGCTTATGGATTTAATAACCAAATTCAGTAGTGTAGCTGGATATGAAGTTAACACTCAAAAATCAGTAGCATTCCTGTACACAAGCAACAAACAGACTGACAGAGAAATTAAGGAAACCACATCTTTTACAATAGCATCTAAAAAGATGAAATACTTAGGAATCAATCTAACAAAAGAAGTAAAAGATCTATACAGTGAAAATTATAGTGCTCTGAAGAAAGAGATCAAAGAAGATGTCAGAGAATGGAAAGATATTCCTTGCTCATGAATAGGAAGAGCCAACATTGTGAAAATGGCCATACTCCCAAAATTGTTGTACAGATTCCATGCAATCCCAGTTAAAATACCATTAGTATAACTCATAGATGTAGAGAAAACATTCCTAAAGTTCATCTGGAACCAGAAGAGGCCTAGAATAGCAAAAGCAATCCTGGGAAACAAACGAAAGGCAGGAGGCATCACAATTCCTGACTTCAAATTGTATTACAAAGTTACTGTGATAAAATCTGAATGGTACTGGCACAAAAACAGACCTGAATATCAATGGAACAGATTAGAAGATACAGATAAAACCACAAACACACTCAGTCACCTTATCTTCGACAAAGAGGCCAAACATGTTCAATGGAAGAAAGATAGCCTCTTTAATAAATGGTGCTGGAAAAACTGGCTTTCCACATACCTGAAGACTAAAGCTAGACCCATCTCTTTCATCATGCACTAAACTAAAGTCAAAATGGATCAAAGGTCTAAATATTAAAACAGAAACACTAAATTTACTGGAAGAGAAAGTAAGTAAAAATCTTGAAGACATATGGGTAGGCAGAGAGTTCTTGAACGAAAACCAAACTGCATGGGAAATACTTCAAAGAATCAACAACTGGGATCTCATCTTATTGAAAAGTTTTTGCACATCTAAAGAAATCACCAATAGAGTAAAAAGAAAACTCATAAATTGGGAAAAAAATTTTAGCCAACTGCCCCTCAGACAAAGGACTTCTATCTAGGACATATAAAAAATTTTAAAAATCAGGCCCCCCCAAATTCAAAGACCCAATCCACAAATGGACATATGAGATGAATACACACTTCTCAAATGAAGAAATACTAATGGTGAATAAATACATGAAAAAATGTTCAGTATCATTAGTCATTCCAGAAATGCAAATTAAAACAACACTGAAATTCCATCTCACCCCAGAAAGAATGGCTATCATCAAGAAATCAAACAATAACAAATGCTGAAGAGGCTGTGGGGAGAAAGGAACCCTACTCCACTGCTTGCGGGAGTCTAGACTGGTGAAACTACTGTGGAAATCAATTTGGAGATTCCTCACAAAACTAGGATTAGAAGTCCCACTTAACCCAGCTATTCCCCGTCTGGGTTTTTCCCAGAAGAATTAAAAACATCATACCACAGTGATATATGTGCACCCATCTTTATAGCAGCACAATTTGTTATAGTTAAATCTTAGAAACAACCCAAATGCCCATCCACTGAGGACTGGATAAAAAAGATACGGTATTTTTATACCATGGAGTATTACTCAGCTATAAAAAAGATAAACTTGAGGCTTTTGTAGGTAAATGGATGCAACTAGAGACCACACTCATAAGTGAAATAAATTGGACCCACATATGTAAACATCAGATTGTCTCCTTGGTGTAGGAACTTGAAAGAATAAGTAAAACTCAAAACGTACAATAGATGATAGGAAAGGGAAAGAAATTGCTCAAAGGAAGGAATGACTGGGATGAGGGAAAGAGGGAAGGCAAAATATTTACATATATATGAATTTCTGGGATAATTGTATGGCTGATGTCTGATGGTATATTGAAAGGAACAGTTAATTCTTAAAATTTTCTACGTTCGGACCAATTTTGCATGCTTATATCTGGTAATCTGAGCAACTGATTTGAAGGTAACAGTATGCAATGGAACTACTGGGTGAATTCCTACCATCTTGTCTAGTGAAACTTTGTATTATCTCTAATATTTTAACTAGTAATTATTTTCTTATTCTCTTAATGGTTTGAACAATCTTCCATTCTTACATCTGGTAATCTGAGCAACATAGTTGAAGATAACAATATGTAATACAATAACCACTGTTAATTCCTATCATTTTGTCTTGAAACCCTGTATCACTTTAAATGTCCTTGCTTTGGTTCATGTATGTTAATGATGCTGGAAGGCTGCTATTGTTCTTTTTTTTTCTCATTTACTATTCTCTTTAAAATAAAATTAAAAACAAACAAACAAAAAAACCCACTGAAGTCCATTAAACAATAAGCTATTAATTCTGCCTCCCCCAGCTCCTGGAAATCACCATTCTACTCTATGTTTCTATATATTTGACTACTTCAGGTACTGTATATGAGTGGAATCATATACCATGTGTAGTGATTGGATTTTTTTCATTTAGCATAATGCCCAGAAGTTTTATCCCCATTGTGGCATGTCAGATTTTCCCTCCTTTCTAAGGCTAATAGTCCATCAGTTGTATATACTACATTTTATTTATGATGAGTTTCTTCCCATATAAATTTCTGTGAAGCCATCATGGTGAGGATCCAACATGGCCTGGCCCAAGGCTGACCACATGTCTCTCCCAGACTAACTTCCCCGCCCTCTCAGGCTGATTACAACTTCCTGTTTCCTTCTGCATGCGTGGCAACCAATCAGGGTCAGTTAGGTCACTCAGCCCACCCCATAAACTCCACCCCCAACCTAACCCAATATATTCTTTTTTCCCAGGCACCCCCTTCAGAAGGTCCTTGTGTGTCTCTCTCTCAGCAGCCTTCTAGTGTCCGGCAATAAAGGCTCTTTTTACTTTGTTTTGCAAACCTCACAGTTTATCCATTCATTGATGTTCACTTGGGTTGTTTGCATTGACTCTTGAGAATAATGCTGCTGTGAACTTGCATAAACACCTATTTAGGTCCCTACTTTTAATTCTTCTATGTATGAACCCAGGAGTGGAATTGCTGAGTCATATAGTAATTATGCTTAGTCTTTGAGGAATGACCATATTGCTTTCCACAGCCATGGTACCACTTTACACTGCCTCCAATGGTGTACAAGACTTCTGATTACTCTACATCCTCACCTACATTTGTTTTTTTTTTTTTTTTT
>NW_004955408.1:11485202-11610359 GCF_000276665.1 Chinchilla lanigera | reverse complement strand
CTCTCTCTCTCTCTCTCTCTCTCTCTCTCTCTCTCTCTCTCTCTCTCTTTCTTTTTGAGACAGAGTCTTGCTATGTAGTACAGGCTGGCCTTGAGTTCACTTTGTAGCCCAGGCTGGTCCGGAATTCGCAGTACTCCTCTTGCCTCAGGCTCCTGAATGCTGGGGTTACAGGTGTGCACCAGCACACCTGGCCCAGAAGTTATTCTCTTCATCCAACTGTAATCATTACTCATCCTCCTTTTCCCCTCCCCTCACTCTACCCAACCCCTAGTTTGTTTTCTGCTTCATGATGTGACCAACATTTAACCTCTGCATATAGGTAAGAATATGTGGTATTTGCCTTTTTGTGCCTGATTTATTCCACTTACCATAATTTCCTCCAGTTCTGTCTATATTCTTGAAAATGACAGGATTTCATTCTTTTTCATGGCTGAATCAAATTTCTTTATGTGTGTATGCCTCACTCTCGCTCACCCAGTGATGGACACGGATTCATTCCATGGATGGGCAGCTGTTAGCAGTGCTGGAGGAAACATGGGAATGCTGACATCTTTTTGACATAGTGATTTCACTTCCGGTAAATAACCAGTAGTAGAATTTTTGCATGATGTGGTAGCTGTATTTTTAATTTTTCAAGGAAATTCCATACTGTCTGGACTAATTTAAATTCCCAACAGTGTATGTAATTTTTACTTTCTTCACATCCTTGTGTTTGGTATTTTATCTCTTTTCAATGTTTGTTTTTTATTTGTACATATTTTTCATACATTACCCATTCCTTGTAGACAGTGAGTACATAATACATCCACATTTTTTTCATCTCTGTCTTTTCCCCTTCCTCCCCCCATCTCTTGGCCTCCTTTCCCTTTGCAAAAGATCTATCTCTCTAATTCCTATATTTTATTTCGCTTTTTACTTTTTGGGTTTCTCATATAAGAAAAACCATATAATATTGAAGCACACATGTCTGATTTATTTCACAGAACACTATGATCTCAAGGTGCACCCATTTCCCACAAATGACTCAAACTGTCTTTCTTTATGGCAGAGTAGTCCTCCCTTGTGTGTAAACACCACTGTATCCATGCATCTGTTGGACATACAGACCACTTCCAAGATTTAGCTATTATGATTGTATTGCTAGAAATAGGGGTGTGCATGTATCGCTATCACATGATGTCTTTAACTCTTTAAGGGAGATACCTAGAAGGAGAACAGCTGGGTTTAATGGAATTTCTATTTTTATGTTTTTGAGGACTCTCCACAGTGATTTCCACAGTAGTTATACTAGCTTGCATTCCTACCAACAATGTACCAGAATTCCTTTTTCCCCACAGCCTCTCCAGGATTTGTTATTATTTGATTTCATGACGATGGCCATTCTTTCTGGAGTAAGATGGCATCTCAGTGTTGTTTTAATTTGCATTTCTCTAGTGGCCAGTAATGTTGAACACTTTTAAATGTATTGGCCATTTGTACTTCTGAGAAGTGTCTATTCATTTGACTTGCTCATTGTTTGATTGAGCCTTTTATTTTGGAGGTCTAATTTTTTTTGAGTTCTTTGCATATCTTAGGCATTAGTCCACTGCCTAAGGTGTAGCTGGCAAACATTTTTTCCCATTCTGTAGGTTGTCTCTTTACTCTGTTGGTTTTTTTTTTTTTTTTTTTTTTTTTGCTGTTTAGAGGCTTTTTAATTTGATAGGATCTCATTTGTTGATTCTTATTGTTATTACTTGTGCAGATGGGGTTCTATTCAGAAAGTCCTTGCGTATGTCTGTGTTTTTAAGGGCTTTATACAATTTTATCTTTCAGCAGATTATGTGTTTCTATTTCAACTTTTACATCTTTGACCCATTTTGAATTTAGTTTCATAGAAGGTAAAAGATATGGGCCTAGATTCAATCTTCTGTATATGGAGAGCCAGTTTTCCCAGCACATTTGTTACAGAGGCTATCTTTCCTCCAGTGCATATTTTTGGCCCCTCTGTCAAAGACAAACTAGAAGCATGTTCCTGTTGTTGTTTCTGCATCCTCTATTCTGTTCCATTGATTCACATGTCTATTTTTTTGTGCCAGTACCATGTTGTTGCAGTTGTTGTTTTTTAAATCTCTATAGCTTTGTAATATATCTCCCCGTCTAGGATTGTGAGGTCTTCTTGGTTCTTATTGCCTAGGATTGCTTTTGCTCTTCTGATTCCATATAAATTTTAGGAATGTTTTCTCTAGTTCTGTGAGGAATGCTATTGGTATTTTGATTGAGATTGTGTTGAATCTGTGTATCAGATTTGAAAGTATGGCCCTTTTGACAACAGTGGGATGTCTTTCCATTTTCTGATGTCCTCTGATTTTTTTCAGAGTATTGTAATTTTCCTTGTAGAGGTTTTTTACATCCTTAGTTAAGTTAACTTCTAAATACCTAATTTTTCTTGATGCAATTGTGAATGTTATTGTTTTCCTATTTCTTTCTTGATGAGTTCATTATTGGTGTACAGAATACTATTATTGTATTATTTTTATGTATTGATATTGCATCCTATTACACTACTGAATTTGGTTATTCTAGGAGTCTTTTAGAGGAATATTTTGGATCTACTATGTAGAGGACCACATTGTAAATAATAACTTCTTCCTTTCTTATATATTTCTCTTTTATTTATTCTCTTTTTTGGTTGGTCTGGTTAATGTTTTGAGTACTATATTGAACAGGAGTGGTGATAGTGGACATCATGGTCTTGTTCTTGATTTTAGAGAGCAACCTTTCAGTTTTCCCCCATTTAATATGATGTCAGCAGCAGGGTTTGTCATAAATGCCTTTTATCAGATTGAGGTAAAGTCCTTCTATACCTATTTTCTTCAGAGTTTTTATAATGAATGGATGTTGGGTTTTGTCAAAGGCTTTTCCTGTGTTGAGATGATCATGTGATTTTTGTCCTTGCTTCTGTTTATGTGGTGTGTTACATTTATTGATTTACATATGTTGAACCATCCTTGCATGTCTGGGATGAAGCCTAATTCATCATGATGCATAATCTTTTTGTTGATTTATTGCATTCTGTTTGCCAATATCTTGTTGAGGATTTTTGCAACTATGTTTAATAAGGAATAAGGACTTTAGGAGTACTTGTTCATTTTATTAAACAGTTGAGGAATTATTGGCATTAGATATTGGCCAAAGTTCTTATAAAATTAAGTGGTAGGTTTTTTATTACTGCTTCAATTTTATTGCTGGTTATTGGATAATTCAGAGTTTATATCTTCTTGGTTTAGTTTTGGTAATTCATACATATCTAGGAGTCTAGACATAGATTTAGTGGGGCTGCCCAAGCCACTTGGAGCTTACCTCTTTCCATAGATCGCCCTGAGTGCTGAACATGGAACTACAAATTTAATGTATGCCTTACTGGGTTTCGCTTTTGTTTTAGTCCCATTCCTCTCTATCCCCCTATTTGTCCCTTTTTGAATGGAAATGTTTATCCTGTGCTATTGCATGTTGGAAGTGTTTAACTTTCTTTTTGTTTTTACAAAAAAGCTCACAACTAAGACTTTGCCTTAAATCTCAGAGGAAACTTTGGATTTAGACTTTGCAGCAATGCTGATTTTTGCATAAAGGGAGGTACAAGAGTCTCTTGACTGCCAGGGAATGTTTCTATCCAAATATCTCCCCAAAGTCTCATGTATTCATAGGAAGGGCTTTCAGGATGTGATTGGATCACAGGGGCATGATGATCATTGATGAGTCTATGGCTGACTTTCTGAGATCTGGTTAGAAGAGCTGGATCATTGGCAGTGTGGTCTGGGTGGATTTATCTCTTTTTCTACCCCTCCTTTTACCCTCTGCTTCCTGCCTGCCATGCCATGAGAAAGATGCCATGCTCTCTGCCCTGCTACCCAGTCATGGAGCCAGCCAAATATGAATTGAAACTTCTACTAACTGTGAACCAAATTAAACCATTCCTTGTTGGTGTCAAGTGCTGTGTCTTAGTGATAAGAAAGTAACTAAGACACTAGCTAAAGATTAATAAAGCTTAGTGGTTATATAGTGGTACTTAGTTTACAAAGTTAATTTGCTGTATGATTTTGAGGAAGGCTGCAAATTTGTGTTTGCATGAGGAAGATGGCTGTGGTAGTGTTTGTCACACAATGCAAAACTTGTGAATGGAAGAAAAATTTTGCTGAATGATTTTGTTTGAGAACTGAATTGTGTGCAGACAGAAGCACTTGTAAATTGAGGTATTACTGTAGTAGCAAAGACAAAGGGAATGAGAGAGTGAAAACAAAATTTGAAAAATTAAATATTGGAAGATGAGTAAAGTGAGATAAAGTATCCTATTAAATAGTTTAAAAAGATAAAAAGGTAAAAGAACAAACAAGAAAAAAACCCCAGCAAAATGAAGGGAGAAAAGAAAAGTTAAAAGAAATATTAAAAAGAACCCCCTCATGAGGAAAAAATATCTAAAAACACAATTTATCTACTTTTGAATTAGTAGTTTCTTTCCAGAGCATGAAATCTTGCAGTTCAGCAAGTTATGGTTTTCTCTGCCTAGCTTTACAGATGATCTCCTAAACACACACTCTAGAGCCCCTTCTGTCCATACACCCCAGAGTGTGGTAACTGTCGAAGCTGGGGCATGTCCTTGCTCACACTGGTAGATGGGGAAAGCAATCAGTCTCCTCATGTCTTTGCTGGTGTAGGCAGTGGGGTAACAGATCAGAACACTGAACTTAATGCCAGTAAGGTCCAGCCACCTCTCAAAGCTACACACACTGGGTCTGGCTTCTCACCATGGAGACCAGGCCCCTCCCTGTGTCCTTTGTGGCCTGGACTTAAACTCTTCAGGTGGTCTATGTCTAGCCCGTACCCTGTCCACAACTGTTTCTCTTGCCTACCTTTCACCCCTGGAAACCCTGAAATGAAGTTGTGCTGTAGTTATTCTATGGCTCAGCCTTAAAAAATGAACACTTTCCCAAAATGGCACCTCATTAAACCTTCTCAGATACGGGAGGTGCTGCTGTACTGCATTTCTGCTCCAACTGTAACCTACCATGTGAAAGGAATAATTTTCAGAGTAAAACCCCATCCTGTCTTAGCAATTTGTAATAGCTGTGGGCTTTGCTCGGGGCTAGAGCCACTGTCCTGTCCATTGATTCTTTCTGGAGCTGCCAACTCTCCCAGCTAACAGTTTCTCCCTGGGCATTGACCTTGTCCACAGTAAGATCAGTCAGTAGGTTGGTCAGTGCCTCTCTTTCTTTTTGCTTTTTGGATGTGACTACCAGGATATTTAAATTACAAAGGTAGCACTTGGAGTGGTCTCTAACACTTTAAAGTAGGTTGAAGGCTCTGCCTGGGGCCCATTGGACATATAGGTGTCAAGGTCTGATCTCCTCATATTGAGCTGGAAAAGGATTATCTATTTGATGATAGTCATTCTAACTGGGGTGAGGTGATAGTGATACAGGAAAATGAAAACTCCCAAACTGAATGATATCTGGGACGAGTTTGTGTTCTCTAAAATTGAAGAATGAATTTTAGGAACAATGAAGGTTAAAAGCAGAATATATTTATTGAGGGAAAGAAAGCTTTGGTCCAAGAGAGGGACAGAAGAGGGGCCCAGGTAGGTTGCCAAGGACCTTGACCTTCCCAGGGACTTTATAGGGCAAAACCATGAGGTGAGGTGGGTCCAAGATAGGGGAAAATGGGAAATTACAAGTTGCACGTGAGGTGGGACAAAACTATGGTCAGCCAATAAGATTACAAGTATAATTGTTCAGGTAAAATTGAGTAAACTGGGCTCAAATGAGGAAGCTAGTCACATAGCAAGAGGGCATGGATACAGAACAGGGGCTTTTCCTGTGGGGGATTGGGCTAGTGACTCGTTCTAGCTTTTGGAAGGTAGATGTTACCTGTTTAGAATATCAATCCCTGATGTTCACACCTAGGGAGGTATGTGGGTGCATTTGTTTAGTCCTTTTGTCTTGAGGTCTGGCCCCACAGGTATCTTATCTTGCCTTTCATGTTGGCTCCTTTGAGAGCCTGGCCCTGTCTGACTGCCTATAATTTCTATCTAACTCAGCTGCCTATAACAAAAGCTTAGGTCATTGTGGTTTTAAGTTGCATTTCCTGATGGTTAGCCATACTGAACTTTTTTTCATATACTTGTTGGCCATTCATAGAGAAATATTCTTAGAGAAATATTCTTCACCCAACTTTAAATAGATTGTTTTTTTGCAGTTGAGTTCCTCTTACATTCTGGGAATTATTCCTTTCTTGGGGAATAATTTGTGTTCTCTCCCATTTTGTAGGTAGTCTCTACTTTACTGACTGTTTCCTTTGCTTCATAGAAGTTTTTTAGTTTGACAAAATCCCGTGTGCCTATTTTTATTTTTGTCACTTGTGTCTTTTGGGTCTGACAGAATTATATGTAAAACCAGAGACTATGAAACTACTACAAGAAAGTGCAGTCAAAACATTTTAAGTGGGGCTGGGGATTTAGCTCAGCGGCAAAAGCACCTGCCTGGCATGCGCAAGGTCGTGAGTTCGGTCCCCGGTACCGGAGAAGAACCAAAAAAAAAAAAAAAAAAAAAAATTTAAGAAAAAATTTTGAAGTATTTAAGTCTTTAAGACTACAAATAAGGGGCCCAGGCACACAGGGAGCCATGGGCGGAAACGCCAGTCTTCCAGCAGGCTTGCTTCTGCCTCATAGGTGCCTGGAGGGAGGGCCCCCAGCTCAAGGGAACCACGCTGTGGTGAGTGCCGGGCGCTGCTGCTCAATTGAGAACTACCATGACACAGAGAAACAAGGACACAACTGGCCCACCATCCACTGGCTGCAGATGCCCACCCATGGACTTGTGTGAATCATTCAAACATGGAGAAACCCCTGGGAATACATGCCATACAACGGGTCACTCTTGCTTCTGCCATTGAGAACCAGAAAGGTCCAGAGTCAGCAGAGGAGCAGCTGCTGAACAAGGACTCGGAGAACATGAGAATGCAGACTAAGCCCGAGGAGTCAGAGGTCCTGTGGACTGGTGTCATGAGAGCCACTTGGAAGCTGTAAACCAGGAGGACCTTGCACAATACCTGCAGCGACTCCCTGGAAGCCATTCTTCCCCTGACAGTACAGGATGTGGTAGAGCTCCGGAGAAGTCTGTAGCAGGATTCCTGCTGCCTGTGCTGACAGTTGGGGAGAGGACACTAACTGGCTGTGGGGTCCCAATGCAATGGGAGGCTGGAGAGAAAATGCTAGAAAAAATGGCTTTTGCCCAAGATGGCTCATTTGATTTTTGACAACCCTTAGGCTGTAACTACTCCTTAGATCCTTCTTGTGTATCTCTGTCTTCCTGAGAAACCACTTTGAAGATACCACCATGTATTACAGCAGCCATTGATATTTTCCTACTAATCTATCCGTAACTCTGTAATGTTTGTATTGTTCCTATCCTATTTCATAAATGAATGCATGTCTATTATTATGTGTTTCCTACAACAACCATTGAGAAAAGTTAATGATTATTCAATAGGTCACTGATGTGTAGCTCTATTTAATTTCTTTAGAAGCCACTTTGAGGATACCAAAGTATAGTACAACAACTATTGATAATCTCCTACCTCTTTTGTCTATACCTTACTATTATGTGTCTATTTGCTTTCCTGAGAAACTATCTTGTAGATAACAATATGTAAAACAATAACCATTGATAATTTCCTACCACTTTGTCTGTAATTTAGTAAGCCTCCCTTATTATTATGTTATCCTTCTTTTACTCTTTAAAATAAAAAAAAAAAGAGTGCAAATAAACTCTTGAAGTGTTTCTCTTATGGTTTCTCATAGTACTCTCATGGTTTCACATTTTACATTTAGGTGTTCGACTTGTTTTGAGTTGATTCTTTTGTATGGTGAGAGGATTGGATCTAGGTTCACTCTGCATATGTGTATCCCATTTTACCAGTATGGATCATTTATCAAGACCATTTTTTTCTCCACTGTATGTTCTTAGAGCCTTTATTTTTTTATAGTTGAGTCTGTTTCCTTCAACTTTACTGGATTTATCAGTTCTAAAAGCTTTGTGATCTTGACGGTTTCTGTCCATGGTTGGTTGGGCCTGTGGCAAGACAGCAACCCATGGTAGGAGCAAGTGGCACATGAAGCCATCACTCCATGACAGCAAAGAGAAAGAGACAAGAAGGTACCATGTCCTGTGTGTTCAACTGCAGTGATCTAATTTCCTTCACGAGGCTGCACTTTGTGGAAAGTGCACTACCTGCCAACCACACCAGACTGAGGACCAAACTTTTAGCATGTGGGCCTTTGGAGGTATTGCAGATCCAAATTACAAGAGTTCAATACTGGGAAAAGGATAGTCTTACCATATATAAAATTTCTAAGGATAGTCTCCATGTATTAGGTTGCCTTTTCTGTTTATTTTTTCTTTTGCCTTGCAGAAGCTTTTTCATTTGGTATAGTCTTATTACTTATTTTTGCTTTTATATCCTATGTTGTTATATTCAACAAATCATTTAATCATCTCCAAAGCTAATGTCAAGAAGCTTTCCCTCTTAAAACTTTCCCTAGAAATTTTATGGCTTCAAGTCTTACATTTAGGTCTTTTATCCATAGCAGCTTGATTGCTATGTGTAATGCAAGATGTCAATTTCACTGTTTTGTATATGGAAATCCAGTTTGCTCAGCACGATTTACTGAGGAGACTATCATTTTCCCATTGTATTTTTGGTGCCCTTGTCAAAAAATAGATGACCAAATAGATATTTAACCAAAAAATAATCACTATGATTTATTTCTGACCTTCTATTCAGTTTTCCTGGTCCACGTCTTTTTAAAATGCTAGTACCATGCTGTTTTAATTACCATAAATTTGTAATATAGTTTTAAACCAGAAAATGTGATGTATGCAATTTGTTTCCCATGACCTTCTTCAGAATTGCTTTGGCTATTCATGGTGGCTCCATAGAAATAATATTCTTCAATCATTAAGCATGGGATATTTTTAATTTATTTGTGTTTCTTTTTTATCAATATTTTATACTTTTCAGTATACAGGGTTTTGATCTTTTTGATTAAATTTAAAACTAGGCATTCTTATAATTATACTGTATGTGGGATATTTTTCTTGGCTTTTTTGTATAAGGTCATTGTAGAAATGGCACAAGTTTTTTATGTTGGGTTTATTTCCTGCAACTGTACTGAATTCTTTCATTAGACTTGTCAGATTTTTGGAGGTTTGTGATTTTCTACATAAGATACCATGTCATCTGTAAATTCTGATAATTTCTTTCTGATTTGCATACTTCTCATTTCTTTTTCTTGCCTAATTGTTCTTGTTATTACTTGCAGTGCTATGTAAATAGAAGTGGTAGGAGTGGACAGCCTTGCCTCATACCAGATCTTAGAGGGAAAGTTTCTCATCACTATTTCAGATACTGGTTTTTCATAAAGTGCATGTATCATGTCAACAAACATTCCTTCTATAAGTTAAACTTGTTTTCAAGAAAGGTTGTTAAACTTGTGAAGTGTTTATTCTGTAATCAGTTTATATAATTAGGTAGTTTATGCCTTTCAGTCTGTTAATGTGATCCATGTCACTGATGAATTTGTATACATTAAACTGGTATTGCATTTCAAAGATAAAGCCCAGTTCATTATAATATATAATCTTTTTGATATGGTATTAAATTAGACTTGTTAAAATTGGACTGAAGATTTTGCATCTATGTCCTCAGTGACCCATTGTAATTGTTTTCTTGTAGTATCTTTCTTTGGCTGAGGTGTCAAGTTGATGTTGACCATATAAAACGTATTAAGAAGTGTTCTCTCCAATTCTATTGTTTTTCTGGAAGAGTTTAGGAAGTATTGATGTTAATTTGTCTTCAAACATTTTGTAGAATTAATCTTCAAAGCCATATACTTGCGGGCTGGTTTTGTTGTTGGTTTTGTTTGGAAGATTTGATTTACCACTTCAACCTCTTTGTTAGTTTAAGTTTTCTATTTCTTGTTGATTCAACTTTGCTATGTGTATTTTTCTAGGAATACATTCATTGAACCCAATGCCCTTGCATTGAGGTATACCCTTGCTCTTTTTATTTTTTCAGTTTGAGGCAGGGCGTCATTAGATTGCCTGGGATGAGCTTGAACTTATCTTCCACCTGCTGCAGGCTTGCAAAGCTAAGATTGTAGGCACCTGCTTTCACATACTTAGCTGTGATCCTTTTTATTTTTGAGGCATCTGTTGTAATATCTTCACTTTCATTCCTGGTTTATGAGTATTCTCTTTCTTTCAAACAAGGGTCTATGATTTCTTTTTCAACTCAGTTTTATTGATTTTTTTCTTTGTAAGGTTTTTATATACTTGATTGGTTTATGTTCAGGTTTATTATTTTCTTCCTTCTGCCAACTTCGGATTTAGTTTGGTCTTTTTTTTTTCTTCTTGAGTTAGTTGAGGCATAAAGCTATACTATTTTATTTGGAATTTTTCTTTTTTAATGTAGGCTTTTATTGCTATAAACTTTCCTCTTATGCTGGATCCCGTAAATTTTGACATATGAGATATCATTTTTATTTTTTTCAGGATATTTAAAAATTTCCTTTCTGATTTCTTTTTTGACACATTGGTTATTTAGGAACATACCGCTAAACCTCCACAAATTTAAAATTTCCAAAATTCCTCCTCATGATTTCTAATTTCATATCATTGTGATTGAAATGCTGGGTATAATTTCAAGTTTTGTTAAATTGGTTAGGACTTATTTTTGTGGCCTATCATATAGTCTATTCTGGAGAATATTTTATGTGCACTAGAGGAAAAAATATGTTTTGCTTGCTGTTGAGTAGACAATTATATATCATATTATTACCACTTACTATCTATGTCTGTTTGGTTTTTTTTTCTGGTACCGGGGATTGAACTCACAACCTTGTGCTTGCTGGGCAGGTGCTGCGCTGCTGAGCTAAATCCCCAGGTCCCTTCTATGTCTGTTTGGATCCATTAATATTTACTTTGGATAAGCAGTTATGTCGATGTTGGGTGCATGCATACTTACAGTTGTTGTGTCCTCTTCATAAATTGAGGTCCTTTATCAATCAATAAATTTTTGTCTTTTGTGACAATTTCTCACTTCAAATTTATTAGCTACCCCTGCTCTGTTTGGTTACCATTTGTGTAGGTTGTCTTCTACCTTGCACATTCAGCATATATGTGCCCTCAAAGCCAAGTGGGTCGATTGTGCAGTATATAGTTGGATCTTGTTTTTTTTTTTCCATTCAGCTTCTGTTTTTGAATTGGAGAATTTAATTCATTTATGTTGGAAGTAATCACTGATAGTAAGCACAAGACTTAAAACTGCCTTTTTCTTTTCTGATTGGTATAGCCATTGTTTCTTCTTCTGTTGTTTATCTTTGTGCTTTGGGGATCTTCTATAGTGCTGAGTTTTGATTCTTTTTATTCATAATTTGCATATGTGCTTTAGTTGTATGTCTTGTGATTACAAGGAGTCTTATACAAAATATCTTATAACAGACTATTTTAGTTTTAATAACAATTTAACTTTAGTCACATACAAAAACTTACTTTTATCCTCCCCCTACCATTTATATTTTACATGTCACAGTTTACATGTTTTTATACTACATATTTCTTATCTTATTGTAACTGTCATTATTTGCTCTTTTGATTTCTAACCTTCATATTATAAATATATGTGATTTATATGGTATACCATATGGAAATAATTTGGATATATTTATTTTTACCAGTGAATTTTTTTTTATTTTTTGGTTTTTTGATACAGGGTCTTGCTATATAGTTCAGACAGGTCTTAAACATGCTATGTAGCCCAGGCTGGTTTTAAACTTGCAGTTATCCTCCTGCCTCAGCCTCTTGAGTGCTGAGAATACAGGTGTGTGCTACCATGCCTGGCTACCAGTAAACTTTTTAGTTTCATGTTAGTAATAAGCCTCCTTTTATTTCTACTGTAGACTCCTTTAAGCATTTCTTTTTTTCTTTTTTTTCTTTTGTCTTTTTTGGGACAGAGTTTCGCTCTGCAGTTCAGGCTGGCCTTAAGCTCACTTTGTAGTCTAGGCTGATCTCCAACTTGCAGTGACCCTCCTGCCTCAGCCTCCCGAGTGCTGGGATTACAGGCGTGCGCCACCACGCCCGGCTTCCTTTAAGCATTTCTTGTAAAATAAGCCTGATGGTGATGAATTCCCTCAACTTTTACTTCTCTGGGAAAAATCTGACTTCTCCTCTGAGAAACCCACTCATAACCTCATGGGGATTCCCTTATGTGTAATTTGATATTTGTCTCTTGATGATCTTAAAATTCTCTTTGTCTTTGATATTCAGCCGTTTAATTATAATGTGCACTAAAGAAGTCCTCTTTGGGTTGCTTCTGTTTGAGGATTCTTTGAGATTTATTGGTTTTGATGCCTGTATCTCCCCCAAGGCTGGGAAAGTCTTCAACAGTTTCTCATTACAGAAACTTTCTAACCTCATGCTTGTCTCTATTCCTTATGAAACTCTCAAAATGTACATTTATTCACCCTCTGATGTCCCGTATGTTCCACTGGCTGTCTTTACGTTTTTTTCCTTCTTTCCCCCATCTGACTGAGCCATTTCAGCAGATCTATAAAGCTTAGAGAGTCTTTCTTTTGTTTAATCTAGTTACAACTATCATATTTTAAATTGTATATTTAAGCCTAGAGATCTGTTTTCTAAATCTGTAAACCTTTTGGATTTTCATTTTATTTTGAATTTTTTATTACCATGTATTAATTGCACCTATTGAGTTAAAGGTGATATTTGAGCACATGCATACAGCATGTAGTGATAAAACCCAACCTCCTTTTTTCTACTTCCCTTCCACTTCCCAGTCTCTAGTGATCACTATACTACTTGCGAGTCAACAGTTCTTAGCTTCCATATAGAAGAACAGCTGGTAATTGTCTTTCTGTGTCTGGTTTGTTTTGCTTAAGCTCCACTTAACATAATGTCCTCCAGTTGCATTCATTTTACTGCAAATGACAATATTTTATTCTTTTTATGGCTGAATAATGCTCGTGTGTGTGTGTGTGTGTGTGTGTGTGTGTGTGTGTGAAAGAGAGAGAGAGAGAGAGAGAGAGAGAGAGAGAGAGAGAGAGAGAGAGAGAGAGAGAGAAAGAATATCACGTTTTCTTTATTCATTTACCTGTTGACAAGCCCTAAGCTGCTTTCATATCTTGTCTATTGTGAATAATGTTACAATAAACAGAGTGTGCAGTGCATCTTTGTGGTGCTGGTTTCACTCTCTTTGGATATATACCCCGTGGGATATATGGTAGATCTGCTTTTACTTTTTTAAGGGAATTCTATACTGTTCTCTATAATGACTGTATTAAATTACCTTCTCATTAGCACTGTATGACAGTTCCTTTTCCCCCCTATATCTTCACCATTTAAAAATGATATCCATTTTAACTGGTTAGATAGTATGTCATTACAGTTTTTGCATTTTATTGATAGCTAATGGTATTGTACATTTTTCAATATATTTGTTAACCATTTGTGTTTCTTTTAAGAAGTGTCTCTTCATATCATTTGCTCATCTTTAAAATGGGTTACTTTTTTCCTTTTATACTCTGGATATTAATCTCCTGTCAGATGAAGGGTTGCCAAATTTTTCTCCCATCCTGGAGGTTGTCTCTTCATTTTGTTCTGTATTTCCTTTGCTACACAGAAGCCTTTTAGTGTAATATAATTCCATTTGCCAATTATTACTTTTGTTTCATGTTCTTTGGAGGTCACATCCAGAAAACCATGATGTGAACGAGTGGGCACAGCACAGGCAATCTGCTATTTTGCTTCTGACCTCTAGTAGCTTCAGTTTCATGTCTTACATGTGGGTCTCTGATCAGTCTTGAGCTGTCTTATGTACGGGATGAGAGATACAGGTCAAGTTTCAATCCTCAGTGATTTCTGAGAGTGTGGTCTCTCTGATGGATGTTTTCTGATCCTTTCTTGAGAACTGATTGGCTGTGCTTATGTGGGTTTATATCTAAAACCTCTATTCTTCCTTTTGTCCATATGTCTATTTTTATGCCAAATGCACATCAGTTTTGAAGTATTTCTTGAGATCAAAAGATGCTTCCCACTTCATTCTTTTTGCTCAATATCGCTTTATTTGGAGTTTTTTGTGTGCTTCCTTTTAATTTTTAGGATTGATTTTTCTAGTTATGTGAAAAATATCAGTGGTATTTTGATGAGATTGCACTGAATCTTAGAGCAGTACATTTGGGAAATGTAGATATTTTAACAATATTGATTCTTTCAACCTATGACATGGGAACTCTCATCTTTTTTTCATTTTCTTTCATCAATGTTTTATAATTTTTATTGTAGATATTTCTCATTTCCTCAGTTAAATTTATCCCTAGGTATTTTTGTAGCTATCATGGATGTGAATGCAGTTATGTTTTTTTCTCAATAAATCTATTTTTTTATATGTTGATTTTGTGTTCTGCTACCTTACTGAATTGATCAGTTCTAACAGGCTTTGGGTGAAGTCTTTAGGTTTTTCCATACGTAGAATAATCATCTCCAAACAGGCATTGTTTGCTTTTTCCTTCCCTATTTGCATGCCTTTTATTTCTTTCTCTTGCCCACTTGCACTGGCTGAAACTTCTAGTACTGTGTTGAATAAGAATAGTACTAAGAGTGGGAAATGTTCCTGACTTTACAGAAATGCTTTACATTTTCCTTCATTCATTATAATGCTGTATGTAAACTAGTCATAAGTAAGTAGCCTTTGTTATATTGAGATTTAACCCTTCCATACCTGATTTTTCTTCAGGGCTTTTATCATGAAAGGATATTCAGTTTTATCAAATGCTTTTTCAGTGTCTTTTGAGATGACCATATGGTTTCTATCCTTCATTCTGTTGATGTGTGATATGTTGCTTGATTTGCATAGGTTGAACTATTTTGTATCTCTGAGATGAAACCAACTTCAATGCGGTGAATGATCTCTTTGATGTGCTGTTGGATTTGACTTGCTAGTATTTCGTTGAATTTTTGTGTCTATGTTCACCAGGGATATTGGTCCATAGTTATCATTTTTTGTTAGGACTTTGTCTTGTTTTGGTATAAGGGTATGTTAGCTCCATACAATGAATTTGGAAGGGTAGAATTATTTTGAAAATGTTTGAAACAATTGACATAAGTTCACCTTTAAAAGCTTGGTAAACTTCAGCAGTGAAGCCATCCAGTTCTGGGCTTTGCTGCTGTTGGGAGATTTTCTATTATTGATTCAATTGCATTACTTGTTTTCGGTCTGTTAAGTTTTTTTTCATGTCCTCATAGTTCAGTTTTGGTAGGTCATATGTGTCCAGAAATGTTTCTATTACTTCTAGGCTTTCCACTTTGTTAGCATATTTTTTCATAATAATCTCTTTCGGTGCTTTTATTTCTGTAAGATAGGCTGTAATGTTCCTTTTCACCTTGGATTTTATTTATTTGGGTCTTCATTCTTTTGCTGGGTTAGTCTAGCTACAAGATTGTTGATCCTGTTTGTTTCAAAGAGCCAACTATTTCTTTTATTAATTTTTTTTTTTTTTTTTTTTTTGAGACAGGGTCTCGCTATGCAGTTCAGACTGGCCTTGAGCTCACTTTGTAGCCCAGGCTGGCCTTGAGCTTGCAATGATCCTCCTGTCTCAGACTCCTGAGTGCTGTTTTATTGGTCTTTTGTGTTAAGTTCATTTCATTTATGACTGCTCTGATCTTAGTTTTTTCTTTCTACTATTCAAGGATTTATCTTGTTCTTCCCTATGTAAATCTCTGAGAGTTGCATAAATAGCTTATGTAAAATATTTCCTTTCTTACTTTTTCTTTTTCCTTTCCTCTTTCTTCTTCTCTTTATTTTTCTCTCTCTTTCTTTTTCTTCTTTCCTTTCCTCCTTCCTCTCTTCCTTTCTTCCTTCTGCCACTGGCTCTGCCCTGCCCCACCATGCCATCATTGGAACCAGAGCCTTGTGCATGCTAGGAAACCACTCTGTCACCAATGAGGTATATACCCAGCTCCCCACCCCCTTTTCAGACAGGCTCTTGCTTAAGTTGACCATGCTGTCATTCAATTTGTTATCATCTTGCCTCCATCTCCTGAGTAGCTGGGATGACAGGCATGAAACAGTATATCTGGAAAAAATCTTTGTTTTTTGGTATAGACATGTTTTGCTACAAACTTCTGTCTTTGTGCTGCTTTTTTGCATCTCATAAGCTTCGGTATGTTGTGTTTGCATTTTCATTTGTTTCAAGAACTTTTCAAATTTTTCTTTTGAATTCATCAATGATGAGTTATTTATTCAAAAGTGTGTTGTTCAATCTCGACATATTGGTATAATTTCTAAAATTTCTTTTGCTGCTCGTTTACTCCATTGTGATCAGAAAATACACAGGATATGGTATTAATTTTTTGAATTTAAGACTTATTTTGAGTCCTACTGCAAGATCTAGGGGCTGGGGATTTAGCTCAGTGGCACAGCACCTGCCTGGCAAGTACAAGGTTGTGAGTTCAATTCCCAGTACTGGGCAAAAAAAAACAAAAGAAAGAGAAAAAACCCAAAACAAACAAACAAACAAACAAAAAAACAAAGCAAGAGGGGCTGGAGATTTAGCTCAGTGGCACAGCACCTGCCTGGCAAGTACAAGGTTGTGAGTTCAATTCCCAGTACTGGGCAAAAAAAAACAAAAGAAAGAGAAAAAACCCAAAACAAACAAACAAACAAACAAAAAAACAAAGCAAGAGGGGCTGGAGATTTAGCTCAGTGGCACAGCGCCTGCCTGGCAAGCACAAGGTTGTGAGTTTGATTTCCGGTACAAGAAAAAAAAAAAGCAAGATCTATTCTATAGAAAGTTTCATGTACTAATGAAGAGTATGTATCCTCCAGCTGTTGGATTGAATGTTCTGTGTCTTATGTCCGATTATCTATAGTATAGTTTAGATATAATATTTAAACTAAAGGCAGCCTGGATGATGTATACAGTGCTGAGGGTGGAGTATGGAAGCTCCTATTACTGTATTAGAGCCTAGTTCTCTTTTTTAGGTCTGCAGAATGTTTTATAACAAACAGATACTCCAACAACTGGAGCATGTAAACTTACAATCATTATATCTTCTTGTCAAATTGGTACCTTGATCATTATATAGTGACCTTCTTTGTGTCTTTTTATAGTTTTTGTCTTAACGTCTATTTTGTCAAATATAGTAGACTCTCAAGTTACAGCCAATTTGATATATGAACAACTTGGGTTATCATGGAATTTTAGTTTTAAATTATGACCAACGTCTTGAGTGATGGCCCAAACACTGGCTGTTCGTGCTTCCAGATGCTCTCTGATACAGATTTAACCCTTAAAGAATTCTGGAAGGAACATTATAATATCCCTTCCTGTGTGGGGTTGAGAAATCCTGGGCCCATGTGTAAGGACACTGTATACAAGAGAGACTTTGAAGGCAGTGCAGAGGAGCCTGAGCCTTCTATTGGTAACTTGCGTTACAACCAGCTCTTGGGGATGAGTAGAGTTTGTAAGTCAAGGGTCCACTGTATAAGTATAACTACTTCCGCGAGATTCTCCTAGCTTTTTCTAGGTTTTTGTTTGCTTGGGATATCATTTCGCATCCTTATACTTTTAGTCCGTGTGTGTCTTTACAGGTGAGGTGCATTTCTTTGTATTTTTTGTTTTATTTTATGTTTTATTTAAAAATATGGTTCATTATGTAAACCAGGCTGACCTTAAACTCCCTATATAGCCCAGGGTGGCCTCAAATTCACAATGCTCCTGTCTCAGCCTCCTGAGGGCTGGGATTACTCATGTACCACCATACCCCAAGGTAGTGGTGGCAAACCTTTTAGAGAGGAATAGAACAGTACCCAAACCGTAACCCAAAACCCACTTATTTATCCCAAAGTGCTAACAAGGCAATTAACCCTGAATACTGTAGTTTTAGTTCAGAAAAAAACAGTTCATACATTAACATCTTTTGTCTTAAAAGAAAAACAAATAACACACATGCCATAGATTTACCACCCCTGCTTACAGGTGTCATGTAGTCATGATATTGTTGGCTTTTGTTTTTCTGTATTCATTCAAGGTTATTGGTAGGTAAGAAATTCCTGCTGTTATTTTTTTAAACTTTTCTTCCAGTTGTTTTGAATATTCTTTGTTCTTTTCTCCCTCTCTTGTACATCTTTGTAGTTTGATGGTTTTCAGTTTTGGTAATGGTTGATTCTTCTTTATTTTTCTTTTGTATATCTATTCTTTTAGTAGGATTTATGCTTTCCTATGCTTTCATGATAATAGTTATCTTTCTCTCACTTCTGGATATAGGATTTCTTTAAGCATCTTTTGTAAAGCTTGTCTTATCACAAACTTTCTCAGTTTGTGCTCCTCTTGGAAGGATTTTATTTCTCCTTCATTTTTGAGGGGAAGCGTTGCTAGGTATAGTAATCCTGTTTGGAACTTATTTTGTTTTAGGACTTGGGATACATCATTATATTGTACTCTGACCAGGAAGGTTCCTGCTGAGAAATCTGATAGTGTAAGGAGGATGCCCTTAAATGTGGGTTGGCAATTTTCTTTTGCAGATTTTATTTTTATTTATTTTAAAATTTAGGTTTATTGATACAGTTTAGTTACACAGAATGACCATATTCATTATAGGGAATTTGCATCTGTACATGATATATCTTGATTCCTCTTTTTTTTTTTTTTTTTTTTTTTTTTACCATTCCCATCCCCTTTTCCAACCCCCTTCCCTTCCCTGTTCACAGAGCTTGGTTTTCATTTTATCCTTCTTTTCATATTTTTTCTTTCCCTTCCTTCCTTTCCTCCTCCCCACAACCTATTTAACTTTTCCTTTTGAACAGTTTCTTCCTATTTCATAATATCTATTGTGCATTTATGTTCTTATTCACATTTTCAGTTTCTCAGACCAGAGAGATAATGTGATATTTATACATGTGTGTGTATGATTTATTTCACTTATGATTATGTTCTCAAGGTCCATCCATTTAGCTCAATTTTATTTTTATTTATAGCCAAGTAATACTCCATTGTATTTAAAAAATATTTTTTATCCATTTATTGGTTGATGGACATTTGGGTTGCTTCCAAAATTGAGCTATTACAAATTATGCTGCTATAACTGTGGGTGTGCATGTATGGCTGTGTTATGATGCTTTTAATTCTTCTAGGAAGACACCCAGAAGAGGAATTGCTGAGTTGAATGGGACTGGTAATCCTAGTTCTTTGAGGAATCTCCACAGTGATTTCCACAGTGGTTGTACCAGTCTACACTTCCACCAACAGTGGAGAAGGATTCCTTTTTCCCCACAGTCCTGCCAGCATTTGTTATTGGTTGATTTCTTGATAATACCCATTTTTTTCTGGAGTGAGATATAATCTCAGCATTGTTTTAATTAATCTCTCGAATGACCAGTGATGCTGAACATTTTTTCATATATTTATTTGCTGTTTGTACTTCTGAGAAATGTCTATTCATCCCAGATGCCCATTTTTGGATTTGGCCTTTGAATTTAGAGGGTCTAATTTTTTTCAGTTCTTTATGTGTTCTAGATATTAGTCCTTTGAAGAACAGCTGGGATAAATTTTTTCCTGCACTGTGGGTTGTCTTCACTCTGTTGGTGATTTCTTTTGCTGTTCTTTTGCTGATTTTAGCATTTTTCTTTGTCTTGTACTTTTGAGTTTGACTGTGATATACCATGGTTAAAGGGTTTTTTTGGGCTATGTCTACTTAGAGTAATTTTAGCCTTTTATACATGGATGTCCATCTCTTCCCCAAGATTAGGGAAGTTTTTGCTGTTTCATTAATAGGCTTTCTGTGTCATTGTACTTTCCTTTCACCTTTGGTTATTCAAAAATATGGATATTTGTTCATTTAATGATATCCCAATGTTACTGAATGTTCTCTTCATTCACTCCCTTTAAAAAAAACTGACTAGGATATTGAGGAGGCTATCAATATGTAACATAACAACCATTGTTAATTTCCTATCACCTTGTCTGAGATTCTGTATTGCTTATATGGTTTTGGTTTTTCTCTGGTACCAGGAACCAAACTCACGACCTTGCGCTTGCCAGGCAGGTGCTTTTGCCGCTGAGCTAAATCCCCAGTCCTGTTAAGGTGTTTTTGTTCCTTTATTCTTAAAATTAAAAAAAAAACTGACTAGGATATATTGTTTCAAGTTCAGATATTGTTTCTTCTGCTTGATCTAGTCTGTTTTTCATGACTTAAACCATATTTTTCATTTTACTTTTTGAGCTATTCATTTCTAAGATTTCTGGTTTGCTGTTTTTCAAAATCTACTACTTTGATTAATTTCTCATTCATATTCTGCATCATCTTCCCGGTTTCCTTTACCTATTTATCTTCATCCTCTTGGATCTCTCTGAGCTTTTCTAGAATCATTCTTTGAAGTTTTTTTTTTTTTTTAATCAGACATTTTATTCATATCAGTCTCTCAGGGGGCAGGAATCTGTTGCTAGAGTTATTCTCTTCATGTCACTTTGGTTTTTCATGCTTTTTGTGCTCCTAGGTTGAGAGGTACACATCTACTAAGTCAGCTGTCTCTTCACTTTTATTGGTTGGCCTTTTTACTTAGAACCTTTGTCCTGAAAATGTGTTGCAGGGAGTTGGTTTGTTATGCAATATTAGCTGTATTTCTAGTTGGGTATAATAGTGTATTCTCCTTATAGCTTTTCTATGGGTATGATTAGTTACTTTTGGCCTAATGCACACTGAGGAAAAGTTGGAGAGACCCATCTTCTCTGGAAGCCATAAAGAGTGGGACACTCAAACAGTCCAGGCACATCTTCTCTCAGCCATCTTTTAATGGGGTATGTTTATGGGTTGGGCAAGAGCTAGGGCATGAGGTTGTATAAGGGCACCTCGCTGACCTTGTGGGTAGAACAGCATCAGCAGCTTTGGTGTTCTGTCTCCACCCTGCTGGTAACAGATGTCTCCCTTCTGAGAGCTGAGGTAGAGTTATAGAAACTGCATGTGCCTGGCTTCAGTCCATACACTGGTGAGTCAATGCATGACCTGCTATAGCCTTTGCCCCCGAGGACTAGCTTTCTGGTCTAGTTCTCAGGGAAGCATCCTCCTTCCTCCACCAGTTCAGAGCACCCATTCCCTACTGTATAAAGTGGCCAGCAAGCTACGTTACAGTCACTCTACGAGGCCAAGTTGGGTTCACAAGGCAGCCATCCCATGAACCAGTGCAGTGGAATGTCCGTGGATTCCCAGAAATGGGGACATCCAGAGATTTCTGACCCCTAGAGTAGTCGAAGTTCAGACAGATCACTTCTGAAGATGGGTCTGGACTGGGGCATCCCCGGTGTTCATGGGGAGATGATGTGAGACCCAGAAAGGTCCAGTTTCTGCCTGGCTGATTTCCAGTGTTCTCCCACAGTCACTCACCCCAGAATGCAGCTAATTTTTTTTAAAAACATTGGTTCTTTGTGGAGGAGGGGATGAGTGCTGGGTGCCTCTGTTCAGTGCCTTGGATCTCTGGGTTGGTTTTTAAAATGACGTCTGTCTCTGTTGAATTTCTCACTGAGATCATGAATTATTTTTATGATTTCACTGGTTTGTCTGTTCTCTTGTATTTCACTGTCCTTAAGATTATTATTTTGAGTTTCTTTGCAGGCATTTCATAGGTTTCCTTTTCTTCCAGGTCAGTTATGGCTAGTGTTACGCTTCCTTGCTTTTTTTTTGCTTCGTATTTTTGTCCTTGTGTTGGTCTGGTAGAATAACCATCTCTAGGCTTTAAAAAGTGGCCTTTGTAGGGAAAGACCTTCACCTGCAGGTAGGTCTCGTGTGGCAGTTGCAAATGGTGTGTTGGCTTTGATCTGAAGTGGACATAGTGGCGCAGATTCCGTATTCCATACGGAATCTTCATCTGTGATCCACATCAGCCACGACTGTGGGAACCTCAGTGGTCTAGGCTGTTGGGAATTGTGGGAAGCATAGATTAGAATCCTTGGCAGGGTTTATGGTTCTCCTTTTCTACATTTTTGCACAATGAGGTCTTATGAGACGAAACCTCTTGATATGTAGTCTAACATGGCCCACAAACATCCGCAGTGATGCTGGTTTTCAGGGTGCAAGAGCTCATAGCAGCTTTGGTGCCACAGCCCTTGACTGAGGGACTTGTGAACCTAATTGTGACCCCAGGGTTTGGGGTACAGGTTGGCTCTCTAATCCATAGTTAAATGTAGACTGCACACAAAACTCAGGTCTGTGACTCTAAGGTACCTCGCAGCAGTCTGGGCCCACAGGGTTGATTGAGTATGACTGCCATTTGGAACAACAGCCACTAGGCCACAGTGGCAGCTCCTCCTCCAGGGACTGATACACTGCACAGTGATGACTCTGGACCCTGGGACAATGAAACATGACAATATCCTAAACGGTGTGAGGCCAGTTGCAGTGGCAGCAAGAACAGCAGAGCCCAGCTGTCGACTGGGCTTGAGGCAGGATGGGAGCATCTCTCACATCTTAGGATCTCATTGCATCTCTGCTCCACCCTGTATTCCCCTCCATGATGTTGTGCCTCATCACAGGCCCAAAGGGGATGAAGCCAGATGACAATGGATTAAAACCTCCAAAACCGTGAGCCTAACACACTTTTTGTGCTGACTCGTTATCTCAGGTTGGCGGGCTCCACTGCTTTGAGACCCATGGCAAGGCAGAAACACCACGGCAGAAGGGCAAGGCGGAGGAAAGCCGCTCACCTCATGGCAACCAGGAAGCAGAGACAGGGAAAGAGGCAGCGAGGAAGGGGCTGGAAGCAACAAATAGTCTTCACACCACCCCCCTCGTGGCTTTCTTCATCCAACTGGGCTCTACCATCCAATAATCTCCCAACCATGCCATGATTTAGTAATCCGTGAGTGGTTTAGTCCACTGATGAAATCAGAGCTCTCATGAACCAATTACTTTCAAAATCCCTTCTGCTGCTAACTCAGCACCCAGTACCCAGCACCCAGCACATGGCCTTTTGGCAATATTCCAGAGCCAAACCAAAACAGCGACAGATTCCCAAGCACTAGCCATCCTCAATAAGCCTGGGGATCCCCAGCCATCATGATGGCTGTCTCTTGATATCAGACTTTGGTCAATTTCCTTCCCAAAGCCTCCAAAGGTCCAGGGACCAAATCACTACATCCTGCTTTGGAGCCTGGCCTGGCTTATCAGTTCATTGTGATGTTACAGCACAAGGCCAGGCTTTGGCCCAGTTTCCTCACTTAGTATCTGTGAAAATAAACACACAATGGCCAATCTGTAAAATGTGCAACATACCACAGAGGGATCATGGTCGGTTAAAAGGATTTAGCATGGTGCCTGTATGTATGAGGCTTCCTCAAACATTAGTTTCCATTTTCCCCTCCTAAACTAGGAATATAGAGTGTGTAGTTACACTGAGGGGGACTACAGAATCCCCAAGAACAGATATTTTCTGTATCTTGCCAGTTCAAATCAATTTTTAAAGATATAATTCTCCCAGTGAGAAAGTGAAATAAGCCATCAGTTCAGGGAGTACTGACTTGGTATCTTTTTATTTTCTTGAATCCTCTCAGGCTGTTTCCTTTGTCATTTACTTTAATATGGTCTCCACAGATGAACGAACATTGGAAAATGACCAAGAATCAAGACAAATCTGCTGGTTTGACTGGTTTGGAAGCAGTTTTAATGGAGATGAAAATGTTTCTTAACACAGGTACCCCCAAAATACAAATCAAAATATTATCTTCAGCTGCATAGCAAATATGATTTAAGAATTTAACATTATTTGATCACAAGCGTAAATATGTCACCATAAATAAATGTGAATTCATTGTACAAAAATCCCCGACAACTCTTAATACAAATATGGTACATTTAACAGTTTTTCAAACAGAATTTTAAAGTTTTTTTTAAAATCTAAGCTTTTTTCCTTAGACACATAAAAAAATCAAAAGGGGGTTAGGTCAGTAACAATGCTAGGGAGGAAAGAATTAAACTCGTCCAGTTTTCATAAATAAGTGCTGCTGATGAGCTGAGGAAATGACAATCTCGCTTGAAACTGTAAACCTCAATTTACTGGGATCAAATTACTTGAGGATAAGAGATTTTTTTCCCAGAGGGTCAACTCTGGGGTTATGATGCAGGGTGGGAGGGAGGAATTGCTGAAATGGCAATCTCATTGACTGGAGGGTGCCAATCTCTACAAAGCTGTGGTGAAAGATTTGGAATGAAATGTAGAACATAAAAACCTACTCATCTACCTGAAAGAGAGCCAGCAGTTTCCAGATGGAGTTGGAGGCTCGGAAGGCCTCAGAGCTTAGAGATTTTATATGGGTTTTGATGGCATGTTCTACCGCATCACTTTGCTATGTGGTATAGTTTCTGCTGCCTTTGGGATTCATCCACAGCCGTCCAGAAGCATGAGTATCAGGATAGGAAGTGGCAGTGTGAGGTAGGAGGATCTGCCACCTTCCATTCCGAGCCATCTTCCTAAAATGCACTTATATATTTCTGTCATTGCTGAGAAGTAGCTCAAGACCCACGGTGACCAGAAGAATTTCTCTACAGCAGTGGTTCTCAAACTTTGATGCACAATAGAATAACCTGAATAACTTGCGGAAAATGCAGATTTTATAGCCCTACTCCCAGAGATTGAGAGCTAGTAGCCTTGAGGTGGAGCGCAAAAACCTATACCCAAGTATGCTTATCTCAACAAGCTCTGGCTTAGGTGGCCTTTGGACCATACTTGACATGAGTGTATCATACAAACTTCTGGCTGTGGACATTTCCTTTGTTCATCCCGTGATTAAATACAAACCATCTGGCTAATGGTAACCATTTCATCTCTCCGAAGGGAGTGAGTCACTATTACTCTTTCCATTTTTTGCTCATTTCATTTCCTCCCTGGGCAAGATGTATTAAATATCCCACTTAACATGCTCTTTGAAGCTCAGGGCCAGACTCCAAAAATGATAAACCCTAGTGAGCATCCTGAAGGCCTCTTTTCCTAAAGATCTCACTACCCTGGGTGACTGAGATTCTACAGCAGAATTTTGGTTCAGTCAGGAAAATGGAAATATACCCCTGTGAGAGAATACAAACCCCAAAATCTAACTTGAGGAGCATTAGAACAACAGGAAGTTGAGAATAAAATGGACAATGGCAGTTCTGGTTCATTCTAATAAGAGTTCCCTGTGGGGGTATACTTTTACTCCTCATATCCTTATCCCCAAGATGTTTGAGGCCCCTGTTGAGACAGACCCATACTCTTTCCTGTGGGAGTTTTGCTTGATGAGAGATTCTGTGCCAGGCAGTTGACACTAATTTGGTCACTGGCTGAGGCTGTGGGAGCTCTCTGACCCGCTCGTTCAATGCTGCGCCCTCCATGTCCATTGCCCTGCGTGGCCCAGTGCTGAGCATTTACGCTGACGAGATGGTCTGACGGCTTTCTGTGCGAGGCTGAGGAATTCCTGGCTGAGCTCAGATGCTGCTTCCACACGGCAGGCCTGACTATCTTCCTAGCCCAATTCCCCTCAGTGGGATACAACTATAAACATTTCCGACTTTTCTCTAGGAGCTTTTCCTGGTTCACCATGGCCTTCAGCATCTGACAAAGCATATTCTTGGTGGCAGAAGTGGTATTTCTAACATCTACAGCAGGAGGTGCAGCACCATGGGAACTGGGGAGGAGGACCCAGAGAAGGAAGCCCGTGAGATGAGGCGTGGTGGGGGCAGGCTGACACGACATGGCCATACCCTTTTCTCAGTGTCTGAGACTTACTCCTAGGGCCACACGTGGGCACTGGATGGGAGGGCCTCTGGGGAGGAGGTCTTGGGGAGCAACCACAGATGTGGGGACTGTAGGATGAGACAGGGTGAGACTGGGGTCTCTTGAATATGGCTGAGGGAAAAAGAAAGAAAGCACACACTGCCCTGTTATTTTGTGTTCATTTACACTACAGAAAGACCACCATGGAGATGTCATGGGAGAGCATGCACAAGCCCAGCCCTGGGGGTGGTGCGGGTGTGTTTGGGGAGGTTCTTATTTGCTTCCGGGTCTGTCCCACACACTGTCCGGTTGGACCCAGTTGCAGGCTGACCACTGCTTTTTCTTTCCTGCGTCTCCTCCCACCTCCAGGTCGAGGGTCCGCCGGACCTCTGCCTAGCAGGTGGTGGCCAGGGACTGGTGGATGGGTGGTTGGAAGCAGCGCACATGCTCCACAGTGGAACTGTCTGTCTCCACGGACTTCATGTATTTGTTCAGGATGGCAAAAACCTCATTGTTCAAGATCTGGTACTTCCTGATCCGGTCGGCCATCTTCTTCAGCGGCTGTAAGAAGACGAGGATGTTCAGGTTAAGGTGGGAAGAACAGGCACAGAAATAAAGTGAGAGCAAGAGGAGGATTCAGTGAGGCTGGAGTCCAGGGCCCCAGTGCTTTAATGACTGTGTCACTCTCTTGCCTAAAGGCCTTCTATGGATTCCCAAATTAAATCTTGGCAACTTTTGAAACTTCTTACTAAGCTAGCATAATCAAACCAGTGTGGCACTGGTATACAGACAGCGATCTAGGCCAGTGGAATAGGTCAGACAGCCTAGAAATCAACCCTTACATATATGATCACATGATTTTCAACAAGGGTGCCAAGACCATTCAGAAGTGGGAGAGTCAATTTTTTCAATAAATGGTGCTGGAAAACAGGTTATCTACATAAAGAAGAATAATTTTGGAACCTAACTTTATAAGATACATAAAAATTAGCTCCAAGTAGATAAAAAGGGGTAAATGTAAGTGTTCTAACTATACAATTAGAAGAAATCAAAGTAACAAGTACTGATGAGGATGTGGTGAAATGGGAACTCTTAAGCAGTACTAGATGTACATTAAGTAGTACTAGTACATTAAGATGGTACTGTAACGATGGAAAACAGTACAGCAGCTCCTCAACTGACTGAATAGAATTATCGTGTGACCTAGCAATTCTACTTCCGAAATGAATGAAGGGACTCAGGTATTTGTACACCTGTGTTCATACCAGCATCATGCACAATAATTAACAACAGATGGATACAACCAAGGTGTCCAGCAGTAGGTTTTGTTTCAGATAAAATACACATATAATTACAATGAAGTATGATTCATCCTTAAGAGAAGGGAATTGGGACATATGCTGGAATATGGGTAATTCTTGAGGACATTGTTCTGAGTGAAATAAACCAAACATATTAGAAACCAGTATCCTGAGATCCCACTTACAAAAGGTACTCAGAGCGGTCAGTCATAGAAGTAGTACAGTGAAAAAAAAAAGGGCCGGGAATATAGCTCAGTGGCACAAGCGCCTGCCTGGCAAGTGCAAGGTCCTGAGTTTGAGTCCCAGTACCAAAAAAATAAAAGAAGAAATAGTAGAATGACAGTTGCCAGGGACTAGAGAGTTACTTTATAATAGGCACAGAGGTTCAGTTTGGGACTGGGAAAAACAGTTTTGCAATGTACTTACCATCACTAAACTGTGTGCCACTGGTCACAATGATAGACTTTATTTTCCACAATTTTTCTAACACTCTTTGTAAGGTGGCTCTTGGCGCTTTCTCCTCTGACATGGTCCCTGGTCGCTGCCCTGTGTTTTAGCCACCTGTCTGTATCCTCCATGCCTTTGTTGCAGCTGGCCTTTCTGTCTGTGGGGTCCACCCAAGCCCCGGACGCTATCTGCGGGTGGCCACTCGACTCAGCACCGGCACTGACCACCTTCTCCTGCTCTGTGTGTCTCTCACAACAGCCTCGCCTATCCAGGCTGGCACCTGTCCCATCCCAGGGCCCAGCTCAACGCTACGATCTGGTGAATGTGCCAACGAGGTGCCAGCCCCAGCAGCCTGCCTGTAACAGGGGATGGGTATTCCGGGTCAGGAGTCTAGTCCTGCCCTTTACGGAGACCTGACACATCTCAGAGGGGTATGAGCAGCGACTCATGGCCTCTTCCGGTTTCCAGCCACCAAGTGTCTGTATATATCCATGGCGTGGGGAGATGGCGTCCACAAGCAGCTCACCCTCCCCTGCTCAGATTGAAGCTGAGGTCAGGCCAGCTGCCCAGCCCCCAGCCCCACCCCTGCACCCAGCCCCAGACGGCTCACCACGTTCTTGATGATCTCATCCTTCCCGTCCTGCCTCTGCACTTTCAGCAGGTGGTAGCAGAAGTCGAACAGGTCAAAGCGACGCTGCTGGCCCAACAGCACGATGATGGAGCAGCCAGCCCAGTTCAAACCATCACCAAAACACTGCCTGGAGTGGGGGGAAGAGCTGCACTGAGGGCCCGGGAGGAGGGTCTTCCGCTCGGGGCGGCAGTGCAGCAGTGAGCAGGCCCGCCTTTGGGCCAAGACTCTTATTCTGGAGAATGGGTATGAGGGAAGCTGAGAGGTGGATTCATTTGCTCCAGGGTCTAAGCCCTTCAAACCACAAAGAGGTGTTGGTCCTGCTGAGGTAACAAAAAACCAGTCACCTTTGAAAAAAGAGAGGCGTTTACAAGGAAAAACATCCAAGCAGCCCTTGAGATTTGGGCAAGTTGAAGGAGGCTTGCGCTGGACTCTGCGAGGAGGAGAATCACGCAGGAGCAGGCTTGGGAGGAAGGGATGAGGGCGGGGAGCCGCTGCTACTGGTGTTGGGGGGCTGTGAGTCCCCTGGGCTCTGACAAAGCTCTGACTGTGGGCCCCAAGTCGCAAGAGATGTGCAGGTGGCCGTGAGGTCAACCCTCTGCGGTCTGTCTTCTCCTCAGCCCTGCCAGGCTCCCCCCTTCCCCATACCGCGCTGAAGTGTGCGCCTTCCCATCCCTGTCGTCCCAACACTGCCCCCTCGGGACAGCCAGTTTCTCTCCATTAGTCTTGGCCTCTGGAGGGCAGGCCTGGTACCTTCCTTACCACTCTGTCCTTGATAACCCCCTGGCTAAGTGCAGGAAGAATGGGACCCTGCTTCTGTCCGCTTTGGGGACAAGACTGGAAGACTCAGAAGGGCCCTCGTTTTCCCGAGCAGAGCTGTGTGGGAGTGAGGTGGGCAGTGAGATTCTTCGTGCCGCAGCTCACTGGGCTCCTTGCCTGTTCGCTCAGCCCAGTGCCCCGTTTTAGAAAGAAAGCTCCAGACTCTCACCCCAAAGGGGCACTCACACACACGCTGCTCTCTGCCTGTGGCTGGCGGCTGCCTTCCCCAGAACGTCTCCTTCTTCCTGCTGAGTGCAATACCGGGCACTGTGGGAGGCTCAATTCTATCAGTCTGTGAACTAAAGTCTGATGACCCATTCACCTCTGTTCTCTGCCATCTGTCCTTTCTTCCTGCAAAAACATCTCATGTCTAACATATCTTCATCGTGGCACCCTAAGCTACAGAAGGGCAAGAACTGTCCTTCTGGTCAGCGCTGCTGCAGGTCTAGCCCCTGGCACACCACAGATGCTCTCAACAGAACAACTGCTGGCCAGCCAGGTCCCTACCCACATTCCTGGCTGAATTCTAGTACCCCACTGGCTCTCTCGGGGACAAGTAGGTTGGTGGGTGGCTCTGCCCTCCCCGGAGGTACGTACTCAGCTGTGAACTCGTTGGTACCCACGGGGATGCAGTAGACGAACTGCATGGCACTCCACAGCCGGTGGAACTCCACGCACTCATCCACGTGCATGACGCCATTGGTGGGCGGCGGGCCCCGCCAGATGGGGTCCTGCAGGTAGCTCCGAATGCGCGTCAGGATAACCTCGAACATGGACAGGCCACAGCACAGCCTCTCCTTGGTCAGCAGGTCGCCTTCCCGAGCGATGGCAATTTGCTGGGAATAGAAGGATAGGAAAACCTTTGATCTACATCTGTGATCCCAGCTGCTACCTCGCCATAGAGGTTCCCAAGCGGTGAAGCCAGCTGTGCTTGGAATTCATTTATCAGGCCTGCTGTCTCCCCCACAGTCAGATGTACCACAGTCTGGCTTGTGGTATGTATAATACAGGAGCCATTTGTAGAGAAATGATGATTAAAAACTATGATCTAACCCAGCCATGAAATGGTAGGTAGGTATTAAATCTGAGCGGATACTATCTGTACTACCGTACTGTTACTATAACTAGTTCATACTCACAACGTGTAATATACCACCAGTTTCTTCTCTCAGCACCTGGTGGGTACTGACACTGTTCAATCCCATATCATTATTATCCCCATTTCACAGATGAGGAAATTGAGGCTCAGAAAGGCAGCCAGTGCGAGCTAAAACCAAGATCTGACTCCTGGTAGTCTAGATCTATAGGTGTTAACTGTAAAGTGAGTGAACAGAGCAAGCTGCAGAAAATGATGTATACTACAATCCTCTTTAAAAAACCCACACACAGTTCCACAGACAGACGAAAATAGACGCAGACATGGGCTATGTGTCTGTATGTAGAAACATTTTAGATTAAAATCAGTTGTGGGAGCAGATGGGCTTGGGAAATGGTGCGATTTGCTATTTACTTTAAATATATCTGTACAGCTGAATATGCAACAAAGAGCTTATGTTAATCCTTTAAAATTTGCCACTGACTTCATAGAATCATTTCCTCTAGTTGGAAATCTTTCTTTGGCCAGTGCATGCGATCTATATTAATAATTTAAACTCGTCTCTCCTCTGGGTTCTGGTTACTGTGCATCTAATGATTACATGGCGGGCAGGCACATCAAAACGCGTTACCTGTGCATTATGAGAAAAATACCTAAGCGGAAAGTTGCTGAAAGTTATCTACAAAGCAAGATAAATATTAAGATCTAAGGTCAAAGTCAGGTCTCCTGGTCTGGGGATCACGCTACAGGGAGCTAGCTGGTTTCTGATACACTCACAGCATCAGCACCGTGGGGCAAGGATTTGCCCAGCCAACCAGCCCCTGCGAGCTCTCTCCCTGAAGCTCCCCAAAGAGGGGAGCCTCTAAGTGACCCCGTAGAGAAATCAGGAAATACCAATGCTAGAGACTCATGAATGTGGGCCACGAGTACAGTTGTCATGACAACCATAAAGTCAACGAAATCTGGGGAAAATATGAACTGGAAAAGTTTTCCAATGTGTGTTTTTAAAATTTTTTTTTTGTCTTTTTTTCCGGTACCAGGAATCGAACTCACGACCTTGCGCTTGCCAGGCAGGCGCTTTTGCCGCTGAGCTAAATCCCCAGCCCCCTTGATTTGGTTCTTACTCTTTGTTCTTATCCTGTTCTATCTGCCCCCAAAAGGGTTTGCCACATGAGAAAGACTGCAAAGGTAGCTGCTCGGTAAGAAAAGGTCTCAAATTTGTTCTCCAGTCGTGAACTTTCCCTCTGGCAAATAAATACAGAGGGCCGGTGTGCTACATAATGTGTGTTTCTGCTTAATCTGCATGAGTCCTCAGGGCCTGATAATTTTGGGTGTCAGCCTAGGAAAATGAGCAACCGAATTCATAAATCTGCAGGCTGACTTTGAATTCTACTGGCTCCAAACACGGCAACCAACGGAAGGAGCCCGGTTCCTTTCCTTTGGAAGAGTATTTACCCTTCACAATTCTATGAATTATGACAGTAATAAATTGCCTCTGTGTGAAATTTTGAAAAACTTCTAAATTACAAACATTTTAAGGAAAATTAAAATCCTTCATTTATCTCATCACCTAGAGATAAGCCTTTGAAAAATGGTGATACATGAATATTGTTTGTGGTTACGTGAGCATGCTTATACATGTACAACAAAATTTGGATCAGACTATCCCTAGGGCTTTTTAACGTTAATATATCAGTAATTTAAAAATTCACTTCCTTCCAGTATCATGAGTTCTAATGGTAACATAAATAACCTTTGATATATCCATTTATTTAGTCCTCTTATTTTAAATTGTTAACAAATTTTTACTACTGTGGAGAATTCTAAAGCTGCTATCCTTATATACACAAAATTCTGGGACCCTATGAGTGTTCGCGTCGTTAGGATAAATTCCTAGTAACAGATGGTCAAAAGGCTTTTTTTCCTTTGTAACACAGTCCCATATAAGTCTCAATTATTTTTGCTTTTTTTGTTTTTGTCTATGTTGTATTTTACTTTTGTTCTTTTTAAATTACTCTCTTTAAAATTAAAAAAATAAACAATAAAATTACACTTTTCTTAAAAAAAAAAGAAAGAAAAGCTTGAAGCACAATATATGTACTGGTGAACCCCATTCCTTGTCTCCCATAAATACTATTTTTCATTAAGAAAAATTTCATTAAGAAAAAACCTTTGCAAGCTTGAGAGATGAAAGTGTATCCTGTGAGTCTGGGTCTGCAGCTCACGGATTACAGGTAACCCTGAGTGCTTCTGCTATGTTTGTTGGCAGTATATATTAGTTTTCTTTCATGCTTGCTTTTTTTAGGGTATATCTATCACTTTGTGTTGAAAAAGTGTTTTATAGATTGTTTGCTACAAATACGCCCAGTGTGTGGTTTGGTATTTTATCTATTCTATATTGGGGGGGTGGTTCTCTCTGAAGTAGTTTCTGCGTGGAGCCGTCTGATTACATTCAGAGCCCTTTGGAGAAAGATGGCCATCTCAACACCCCTGCTTTATATGATCCCTTATCGTTTTTGGAATTCTTATACTATTCGTTCACTGTAACAATTAAGAGAGGCAGCTCAATGAAGGAGGAAAAACAGCTATTCCATTCCTTATGTGGGTAAACAAAACCCGAGACATTAAATGGTTCTTACGAGACTGTGCAGTAGTAGGAGGGGGAGCAAGAGACAAGACCCACTGCCCTTGGACTCCCTCAGTGTTCTTTTCGAGTAATGCTGGACAACAAGCCAGGTCACCTCAATTTGTCTCAGAAATAAAAGCAAACAGTGCAGTGCTGCTCAAACGTTTTTGCTTGAAATACGCCACATGGACCTAGATAATAGCTATCTAGACAGGCTGCCCTGACACTGATGTCTGAGCAGGACAGAGAACCTAGTTAGCTGGGAAGTACTGCTTTTTTGGTTTTGTTGTTTTTATTTTGCCTGTTGTCTATGAGATAGCTGTTTCATTTCATGTTTTAATTAATGTGTATCACTGGTGTGTATTCACAGGATTCAGCGCGGAATTTCCATATATGCACACGGCACATATGGATCCCCGTCCCTGGAAGCCACTATTCTCAGCTTGACTGCTTTTCAGCTTTAAAACTGTGCCTTGAGAAATTGGGGACTTATAAAACTGGCATTTCCTCTCTCCTGGAATGTCTAGGGTTGTGTTTGTTCAACACTCAGCATTTGACAAATAGAGATTTCTATCAGTTCCGAGGAAGTGGTGTTCGCCAGATCAGGGAAGGAATTCACAGTCCTCTAAGTGGAAACACATGCTAAGCCTTGGGCTCAAGAAGCTGGATTCCTGCAGGATGACACCAGCTGAGGAGCAGGCGCATAGACATGTTGCTGGCGTGGGGGATTTCTCCCTAAAAGGAAATCATTTGAGAGGATCTCCTCTGTTCAACTCCAGGGACCCAGAAAGGCAAGTGTGCATACTCCAGAGCACCTCGGGGCTCTCTGCAGGGAGCAAAAGAACATAAACTAGCTCAGTTCTCAGTCGCTATTTTCAGGCTGGTAGCCTTTGGGGCCCTTAAGGGCAACACCTGTGCAGACGGGCTCCGCATGGAGCTCCCAATCCCTGCCCTGCTGTGCCTGAGCGGAGGCTACTTTCTGCCCTCTGCAGATAATGTGATGGCCAATTCCAGAGTGGATTAAATCCTATCGCTTCTCCACAATCTCATCTCGCTATGGTGTCTCATTTCTCTTCTTCCGGAATCCTTCCTCGCCTTACCCCTCAGCTGCAAAGCTTGCTGATGTCAGCATGCAGGGAAGCAGCATGTTATGTTGCTTCTTTCTCCCCACTTATTTCTTTCTTGCTCCTTCCTGCAGACTCTGTGACTTCTCTGCACACAGGGCCATGTTTCCTCAACTTGTGTTCACAACAACTGCTACAGGTTTTGCAAAGATAGTTTTTAATTGCAGACCTAACATGGATCCATGCACCTTTGCAAATATCCTAATATTACAGATGAGGCTGAAGTCACCTTGGATTCCCTTCCTCCCCTCAGCCACTGTTATCTCTGGTCAGAGGTTGCCGCCGAGGTGTGTGTGTTTCAGGGAAACTTTTACTCATGTTTTTGAGGTGTGTTGAAAAACAACGGCATCATTATGTAGTGCAATTTGCTTTATACACACAACTGTGTCTAAGATCTACACACACTGAACAATGCATCTAGATCTAAATTTTCCTTTCCATTATTGCACACAAGTCTCAATGTTCAGGTGATTATACCACATTTCATTAGCATCTTACTGACGGCCATGAAGTTGTTTTCAGTTTTTGTGTCAGCAACTTTGTGCACATACTCTTCTCCCGTTGCTGTGTCTCTAGTAAAAATACCCAGAAGGGACCTGTTGCCTCAGAGCGTGTGGGGTTTTAGTGCTGAGAGACAGTGCAGCAGAATCCTCGATATCTAGCAAGGGTGGAACAGATCCTGTTCAAATGAGCTGGCTGACTCCTTTCTTAGCACGACGTAGGATATAACATGTGCAGAAGACAGAACTCACGCCTGAGGGTCAGGGGATCTCCTTCTGGACCTGTTCCTGCCACGAACCGGCTTTGTAGTACTGCATACTTTCTCCCCTTTCCTGGGCCTCAGGTTCCCTATCTGTGACATGAGCAGGTTGGGTCATACTTTCTTCCCCTTGGGGTCCTCGGGATCTGTGAGAGAAGGTTCATACCTGAGGGGTCCCCAGTCGCTCTATCAGGGGCACCAGGTGGAGCGGGGCATACTTGGCTTCCAGGCGCTTCATCCGGACTTCCAGGCGCTCCCCCTCTGGAAAGGAGCAACGGAGCAGAAAATGAGATCTGGGGCGCACTGGAGGACTGGGAGGGAAACGCTCTCAGAGAGACTGGGTGATGTGGCTGTATCTCCTGACTCGGATGGAGCACACACAGCTCACTTCTTGGGTTCTGAAAAATGTGGCGAGGACTCAACACAAGGACACCTCTTCTATGAGCTCTGTACAGTCCTGGAGGCCTCTACCCTGGGAAGGTGTGAGTCTTCCATCGCAGGAGGAAATTAAACCAAGATGTGGTGCCTTGCCTGGGACTCTCTAGAAGGAACAAGACTTAGAGTTCCATTCCAGTCCTGTAATTCTGTAAGTGAATTCCACTGGTGCCTAGAACTTTGCCCTCCTCTGCTGACTGCAGGGCTGAGTTCAGTGTGATTAGGGAGTGGAAATCGGGCGTGGAGGCACACACTTGTAATCCCAGCCTCTTACAGTCTCAACTCTAAGAGGCTGAGGCAAGGGGATTGCAAGTTTGAGCCCAGCCAGGGCAACCAAGCAAGATCCTGTTTAAATTTTTTTAAAAAAGGTGGGGTGGAGTGCTCGGATGTAGCTCAGTGCAAAGGCTCTGGGTTCATTCTCCATGGCTGCAAAACAAACAAACAAATAAACAAACAAAAACCCAAAATAATACAAAAAAACCTCACAGAGTTTAATTCATCTGCTGAGTGCTTCTTACCTTTGATGTAGACTCGAGGCAGGATGTTTTGGAAGGGTGCAGCATGGAGCAGATCACAGACTTCCTCCTGAGACTGAGAGAGACCGGGAGAGAAAGAGAAGCAGTTACCATTTTAACCCAGGAAGAATTTTTACTCCTAAAAACCGGAACACTAGAGTCTGCCAGACCTGGGTTCAAATAGCCAGTTACTGAGCCTGTAGGTCTCTTTATTTATCAGCAAAATGAGGATGAGCACAGGACCTCTTTTCATGTGGTGTTGCAGCATTAAACGAAAGAATGTGTAACCTCAGAGCACAGTCCCAGGCACGCGAGAGCTCAGTATGCTTTTACTATAATCCTATAAGGCATTTGTTGAAAAATCAGGATGAATGACAGATGGCTCAGAGAGACAATGAGCCGCAGACTCTGTCTCTCTGCTTGGTTCTGAGGTCTGCAGGGTTAGGGGAGGAGGCTGGCCCAATCTTCCAGTCCATTAATCCGGAATAACTGTGCAAAAGCCCGTGTCTGATTAGTCTGGTTTTCTCAACGCCAGACGCCAACTAGTAAGAGAAGACAAATTAGAACACAAGTCAGACAGCATTTGATAGGGATTATTTACGTATAGAAGTCAGCTTATGAGTAATCATAAGCAACAATGTTTGCAGGAAAAGGTTGGGTTAGGGCAAAATGGGAGATAAGGTCTAATGGGCTTATTGTCCTGGGACCAGCCGACAGCTGGATTTCAGAATGAAGGGCCTGGCTGAGTCACCCTCCTCTGGGGCTTGCTTTCTCATCTTTAAATTGGGTATTCACAGTCAGACAGACCCAGGCTCCATTCAAATTCGGACAGTGTGGGATTCCAAGCACCTGAACACATCACAGCTGGAAGGGCTGGGGGTTTCTTCACCACATGCAGGGATCCCTCCCATCCTGGGAATCCGGAAGGCTGGGTGCTCAACGGGGGAACCCTTAGTCTCCTTTTTGAAGACTGCAGATCTGTTTTTGAAGTGAGGATCCCACATGGAAGCTACTCTAAATTCCTTTCCGAAGGACGTGCCCGGTCTCATTGGAGTTCTCAGTTTGTCAGAGGGGAAGCTCCCACTTTTTAAATTACGCTGTTTCTCTCAACACCAGGGAATTGCACACCTGGTCTTCACTGCTACGTCGAGGCTTAGATGCGTCACATAGCTTGCGAACTGGCTTAGGGGTCATGGGGTTTATCTTTCATATGCACAGCGTGAGTTACACAGATTGGCTTTTGAATGATGAGCCCAGCCTTGCATTGCTGGGGTAAAGCCCCTCTTACGGTGATGTACTGTCCTCTTTATGTCATTTTTTAAGGGTCATTATACTCACGAGGGATACTGATTTGTAGTGTTCGTTTTGGACAATTTCGTTTGTTATTTTTCCCCCCTTACAGTGAATTTTGGAGATCTGTGTCTCTGAAGGACTTGGCTGCATTTGTCTAGGTTTAATTTACAGACAGAGTTGTTTGTTGTACGTCTTTATGACATGTCTGTAGCGGTATAACTCTTCCATTACATGTTTTCTTCTGGCTTTTGGCCCTCTATTTCATCATCCAGCTAGGGCTAGCGGCTTATCCCCTTCCCTCTGAGAACAGCTTTTAGTTTCATTCCTATATTTCTGTTTTCACTGTTGATTTTTGCTCTTGGCCATTCCCCTCCTTCGGCTTGACTTAGGTTTAATTTGCTCTTCTTTTTCTAGTTTCCTAATACAGAAGCCTAGATCTCCAATTTGACACCTTTATTGTTCTGTAATGCGACATTCAAGCTATTTCTCCAAGCCTGTAATAATCAAGAGCCCGTCCTTCGGGAGCCAGCCACTCCACTTCTGAACTGTAACGGTCAAAAAATTTTGTTCTGCCTTAAGCCAAAGCTGCCTCCCCATAGTTTCCGAGTTGGATCCTTGGTTGGACTTCAGAGCATCAGTGAGTGTGTTTTTCTAGTCAGCACCTTCAATCACCCTTCTGAGTCTCTCCTTCCCTGCGGGACTGAGCACCCCATAAGAGCATCCTAAATCTCTGTCCATGTGCTGGTCTTTACGTCCTTCCTCTGCAGAGAGAAATATGCACAGCAGCCCCACGACGGTGCACTGGCTCTAGCAAAGATTACTAGGAACCGCTGTCACTGGGTTCAACAGACACCGTGGTCTTCATCCTGCACCGTGTCTCTAAAGGACGAGGCACTGTCCTTGTCAGCTACTGGAAAACATGTTCTTTTCCTTCCATCACTTTGCCTTCTCCTTTTTAGCATCCTTGCAGGTTTTCCTTTTGACCGTCCCTTACACGCTGGTTTTCCCTTATTCTGTCCACCTGGCTTATCTTACCTGCTCCCATGAACGAGATGCCACTTGCCTTCGACTCGCCAAATCTGTACTTTCATCCAGACCCCTCCATCACATTCCAGATACTCAGCTCCTGATAACACCCCCAGGTGGATATTCCCCAGCTTGACATTTCTAAAAATGACCTCATTCCCAAGTCTCCCGGGGGTCCTTGCAAGACCATGTAATCTGTGTCCTGTTGGTTTTAGTCTCCTGATTCTTCGCACATGAATCACAGCACTATGAGCTCAAGGCGGAGGATGGTATCTCTATTTTTGTCTCTCCCTCCCATTAATAACTTGTACGCATAGCACACAACAGCTTCTCAATACTTACTTATTCAATGAGTGAATGTCTGTCACCCCGTGAGGAAATGAATTTATTTGTCCACACGACAGCCTTCCAAGTATGAGAAGGCTGGTAAGCATCCACTGCCATTTATTTAACAAATACTGATTAAGGACAGGCACTGTTCTAGGCTTCCCAGCTATGCTGTCAAACGAGTTAGCCTAGATCTTTGCCCTCATGGAATTTAACTTCTGGTTGACAGAGACAAATAAAAACAAGTAAACAAACGAGGTTTCAGATAGTGGTAAAAGCGCAGTAGGGCAACAGGCTAGGGAGTGACAACCACTGGAAAGGGATGTTAAGAAAAAAAAATCTCTGAGGGAACGACAGCTGGCTAGAGAATGGAATGAAGTAAGGAAGTTCATCACGTGGCTATGAGGTAAGGACATTCCAGTGCAAAGGCCCTGGGGCAGAGAATAGGCTAGAGAATAAGGATGAGGGAATTATAGTTCACACAGCAGATCTTAAAAAAGATGGGGGTCAACCAGATCATGTGGGGCCTTGTGAACACAGTACTGACTTTGGATTTTATTTTAAATATAATGAGGGACTACTGAAGTTGTTCCAAGAAGAGGTCTGGTACACAGAGCCACTGCCAGGTACTCTTGTCTTTCTCTCTTTGAAAAATTCTGGTTGCTCCTAGAAATGCCTTGTTGCTAGAAGGCTGCCCCTGTGTGATCTGCAACTTGCTATTCAGTCAGTATGGGTGAACGGATCATGGGCCACGTTGGAGGCCAGAGGAACTGGATGACGGCCCCAAGTCTCCACCAGAACAGTGCTAGATCCCCGGCCCATGTCCTCTGAACAGACTGTGTAGCTGCTTTGTTCATTTGACAGGATAATCTTTGGAGGAGATGAGAATGCTTCACTTACCCCCTCCCAAACCCTCCGCCCGCCAAGTTTGCAAATTGCAGCCCCAGGGAGTCTTGGGGGAGCTTCTTCCTTCCTGTACACCTTCTCCACTTGTCTATGGAGGTGAGACAAGGATGTGGCTTCCTAAAAGTGGGCAAGCTTTTGCCTGGGAGCTCCCACAGGACGAGCTCACAAGTCTGTTTACATTGGAGGCGGCCACACCCTCTGTGACACCTTCTGCGCAAGGCATCTGGCTCTCCTCAGCTGAGATCATTGGCTAACGGGGCATGCACCAAGGACTGTATGAGGGCTACGGACCAGCTTCCACTGTGGAGTCTTGGCCAAGGCTGAGATCTGACCATTATCCTATGAGTCCACCTGGCTCTTCCATTCGGCCTAGGAACCATCAATCAGGCTGTGTCCTGTGAAACAGGGTCCTTATGTGGCCTGTAAAGCCCGGAGCCTGGGCTCCTCTCCGGCTCACCCTGGCTCTGTAGGTCTAGCCACAGCAGCTTTCTGTCCTTTGTTTGTTTTTTTTTTGTACCAGAAATCGAACTCAGGACCTTGCACTTGGAAGGCAGGCTCTATGCCGCTGAGCTATATCCCCGGCCCATGTCCTTTGAATAGACTGTGTGGCCAGTACTGGATCTTTTTCTCTGGAATGCTTCTAATCCATCTCAATCTCCGCTCCTGTGCTTGGTAAACATCATTCCTTAAAAAACACCATCCTGACCCCTCAGCACCTGGCTGCCCAGGGAGGTGTCTTTGCTCAGTGTCCTCAAAGAATCTTCGCATGTAGCTCAATCTGAGTTCAGTCTAGAGCAGATGGCAAACGTTCTAGGGCTTTCAGTGTCAACAGCCTGCTGCAACACAGGTGCCATAGGTTCGCCACCACTGGTCTAGACTGTGTATTCCTACATGTGACTATCTGATCTTCCGCAAGTGCCTCCGTGTCCTCATCCACAGAGTGGGACAGTGAGCCCTCCCTCTAAAGCAGAAAGCACAGAACAGACAGAAAGCGCCCGGCACACGGTTACTGCTTGTGAGCGCTGTTTCTGCTTCCCTGAACAACAAAGCAATTACGCCTGAACTCTGTTCTAGGGACCACATTGTAATTTACCTTGCATGAAGGGAACAACAAAACCCACTTTAACTCCGTTTTATCCCCCTAAGTGAGCACTGCGCCTAGTTTACAGTACCTGCTCCGTAATCACACGGAACAAAAGTTGACTCTGAGGTACATAAGGGAACACGACTTAGAGCAGAATCTTTCCTGCCCTAGGTTTTCCTAAAGAGGTCTGGGTGCTTTTACTTATTAATGAGGGAACTATTTTTCTCTTTAATTGTACTGATGAGTCTATAGGAACCATGTGAAATAGTTTTAACAAATGTTCCTGTAGTGAGATTTTCTGGTGTTTTAAACTTTCCAACCCACTCTGCCTCCCTCCCTGTTTCTGCTATGTGTAGCTAGGTATTTACACTTCATTTGGAAAACCTGAAAGCAGCTGATTCTTCTTCATTTCAAAATGAAAACCTTCTGGACTCAGCTGCAGCAAGCACAGAGAAGGAAATGCAATCCTAGCATGCAGCTTGGTCCACAAGGAATACTATTTGCACAGGCTTAATGCAAATGGAATTTGTTTTTGCTTTTAGGCTACACTTAAGGATGAATCCCAGATGCGGAACAAAATACAAATATTACTTTAAAATACAGCTGTGATGATATAAAGGGCAAAGTGCCACTGACCAGCGAGGAAGTGTCTAGAGTGTTAATTTCCATGGTCTTTCAGTCTTTCATGGGAAGGATCAAGATACTAAATCATTTAACGAAAGGAGCAGAAGTGTAAGGGCACTGTCTGTGATTACAAGGGGCGGCAAGGGAAACAGAAGTAGAATCAAATATTGAGAGAAAGAGAGAGGAGAGATAGAAATGAGCTGAAATCCCAGCTTTCCAACTAGGGAGTCAATAAATATCATCTGCAATTGATAATTACACAGTGGAAGAAGTCATCCTCGGATGAAGAATTATAAAGATAGCAGCTAGAAGCACTGACACAGAAAGATTAAGACAGGCTCCCTCAGGGGTTGTGGTGCAAGTGAGGAGATGTGTATCCAACCCCAAGGATGGTATTTTCTATCAGAAGCTCATTTGTGTTGCTTCATTTGTTATTATGTGTAATTAAGAACAACTTAAATGGAACAAAATAAAGTCGTTGTCTAAATACACTAGGCTCTAAGGGTCCCTAGAACACAGTGTCTACATAACTGCTTTGTTGTTCAGGGAAGCAGAAATAGCACTCACAAGCATTAACCATGTGCCAGGTGCTTTACATGTGTTCTCTGCTTTAGAGGGTGGGCTCACTGTTCCCACTCTGTGGATGAGGACCATCGAGGCACTGGATGAAAATCAGGTCCACAAAACTAAGAAGTACACGGTAAGGCTGGTGTTTAGGTTCACGGCCACCTTGTTGAACATCCATCGTTTTTCTGATGGCAGCACATGCACTCAGGCAAATACCATGGCTTAAATGTCTGCAACAAAATTCTGTTGTGACGAAATCCTCAAAGTTATATGACAATGGTTTTCGGAAGGGACCTTTGAGAAGACATTTGGAAAGTGGCAGAGCCCTCATGAATAGATTAACCTGCTGCAGAGTGAGTGTTATAAAAATCACCTTGGCTTTGTCTATAGTATGAAGCCCCTTGCCACAAGATGCCCTGTGCCATCTTGGAGTTTCCATCAGTAAGAAGGTTCTCACCAGATGCAACCCTCAGCCTTGGACTTCCCAGCCTCCAGAACTGTAAGAAGTAAATGTATTCTCTTTATAAACTACCCAGACTCAAAAGCACCAGAAAAGAGATGTAAAACAGGAAGGCTTGAAATATTTTTCCCCTCATTATACACACGCATTAGGAAAACATGAAAATTATAAAAAAATAGGAACAAGAGAAAAATCTAAACTTTGCAGTCTTACTCATGTCTGATAGGGTGATAACATTGTTTAAACTTAACGGGGACCTGTAGATGCAGTCTGAAAAATGACAGGAAATTTCTGATAGCTCTGTTCCCAGAGGTGACCTCTATCTTGAATTTGTGTAAATACCTTCTTTGCAGTCAACTAATTATTACAGATTCCAAAGTACTGAGACCACTCATGTGGTGAACTTACACCTCCCCGTCTTTTCCATCCCACAGAGCTCTATAGAAATTTCACCGTCTTGGAGTCTGCCCCGAGCCCACCGTGCTTTTTCAACCACTGAAAGTGATTAGAGCCCTCATCCATCAGAGCCCCCAGGAAGCTGTCTGCAGACAAACTGTCCTTCTGGTGAGAACCGGGGCCGTGAGCCACACTTCTGCTTCCAACCCAGGCAGAAAGAGTTGTCTTAGATGGACCACGATGCCTACTGCCACACTGCATCTGACAAGAGGCTGGTGAGAAGCCCATAGAGGCCGTGGGGATAACAGGGCAAACAGTGCCAGAGTCTGGGCATTTGTACTCTATGACAGTGCTTGAGCAGGGATTAATTCTTCTATTTACACTTCAGGTAATAAGGATCTGCTGCACTCGAAGCTCTCTGCGAGGTGCTAGAGACAGAACAGCAGGTATGGCGGGCGTGATGCATGGTACAAGGACAGCAATGACGCAGGTCATTCCAGCAAGAGCTACACTTGGGTACGCAGGACGGCTGTGGGCAGGGGAGTGACAGGGAAGGCGTTCTGCAGAGGGAATGCTAAGCAGAGGCCTGAAGCAGGGTCAGTGTTGGGCAGGTGAGGGCAACAGCACCTGTGAGGCCTCCGAGCATTGAAGGCTATGGTGGGGCAGACGCTGACTTCCAAGGCTGACAGTCTCCCTGACAGAGGAAGGGACGTGAGATGCAGAAGGCAGACTGGAAAGACTTGTAAGGCTCACTGAAGTGTTGACACGTGGTCCTCAATCAAGGAAACGTCATGATCAGATTGCAGTTTTACCCGCTAGTTGCAAGGGAGAGAAAGACACGAGGGAGGAGAAGCGGGTACTGAATAATCCAGGCAGGAGAGCGGGGCTAGGGGTCGGAGCAGAGGGGACAGAGAGGACGGAGCAGGTGCCGCAGACCTGATGACACAAGAACATGGCGAGCGGATCAACACCCACACGGTGAGCCTCTGTTCAGAGAGGGAGAGGACACAGGAGAGCTGCCATCACACATGAGCAAGGGAAATCCCACGTCAGTGCAAAGCCAAGAACAGCTGTCTAAAAGGCATCTGGATAGAAGGTCTGGGTCCCTGTGGAGTCTGGGAATGAGATCTGACCTCCAGAATCAGCAATACCAGGAAAGAAACTGATCCCCGAGGACAGGAAACACACAGGCGGTGGGTACGTGCAGGAGGGTGCTTCTCAGGGTGCCCACCCTTCCAGGCACTTCAATCCCTCTGACTACAAGAGACCAAAGAAAGGCACAGAGTGGCCCGAGGTTGAGGGCAGATTGAGAACTTCCGGTTGCCTCATTATGTCCTAGCACACAACCTCAGCGGGGATGGAAATCCACCTTTAAGGCAGGTGCAGGGCAGAAAGCCGCCCTTGCACACTGGGTGCCAGCTCTTTCCTCCTTTCTCAGGTCACCAGACACCCACTGAGCGCTTGCTCTGTGATCGGAGGGAGAACCCGGAGGCACAGGCACAAGGCTGACGTGCTCCACGGAACCAGAGAGGGGCCTCGGCTCTGCACACTGCTCAACCCGTCTTCACAGTCTAGTGAGGAAGACAGCCAAGGGCACCTGGGACTGGAGAGAGAACAGCGTCAGCCAGGTGCAGCAGGAGAAGGGCTGTGGAGACTGCGCGGAGGGGGGGACCACCCCGAGCTCCTCGCCGAGAAGGGCATTTGACGCAGTGTGTGCAGAGTGACGGGGCTGAGTGGAGAAGACGGGCCTGCGGGGACAGGAGGGGCCTGAGCTGGCGGAACAGTGCAATCGCAGACAGAGGGGACACTGGATCCCTGCTGCATGTAAGGCGGGTGGGGTCCAGGACAGGAGCTTACGGAGAGCAGTGCCCTGCAGTCCTGTGGACAACAGCCGCTGGTTCAGAAAGGCTGATTCAAAGTCTCCTACTCTTGGCAAGGGGACGGAAAGACTTTATTACTAAGCTCTGGGGATGTCACACCACTGGCCTTTACACCTCTCTTAAGCTGAGCTCCTCCAAGCAGAAGGAAGCCTCCCCACCACGGTCCAGAGGAAGAAGATGGCCCATCTCTCAGGGCCACTCAGATCCCATGGGGTCTCTTCTGACTTGGCCCACGAAGCTTCCCCAGTGCTGTCTGTCTTTGACTAGGATCCTGAACTGGTATTTCCTGGGTGGTAAATCAAATAAATGTTCAGTGTGAGAGTCATGGCCGAGTTCAGTGCAAGCAGATGCCTTTTATAAATCTGAAAAATGAGGTCAGAAGTAGCTCCAGGGCATACGTTACTAAAAATAAATCTCACCAACTAGCAAAAGTAGATGGAAGAAACAAAAGCCCTCCTAACTTCCTCATGTATCACGACTGGCAGTTTAGCGACCTTTTTTCCCCTCAACTTTCTGATCCCATGAATAAGTTTTCTCCCTATTCAATCATGAAAAACTCAAATTATAGAAAATGTATGAAAGGACAACAAACATCGTCTTACCCTCTGTGGAGAGTCACAACGGACATCTTGTGCTGTCTGCTATAACTGTCATACTGAATCATTCAAAAGCGCAGTGAAGACACTGAATCACTTTAGCCTTAAATACTTCAGCCTCCAATTCCTTTTTTTTGGTCTTTTTTTTTTTTTCTTTTTGAGACAGGGCCTCACTATGCAGTTCAGGCTGGCCTGGAGCTCACTTTGTAGCCCCGCCTGGTCTCAAACTTGCAACGATCCTTCTGCCTCAGCCTCCCGAGTGCTAGGATTACAGGCGTCCACCACCATGCCCGGCTCAGCATCCAACTTGTAAACACAAGGGCATCCTCCTAGATGGCCTGTTGTATCACCTGTTGGAGACCACCTACATTAAAAATCTTTTGAATATCAAAAATATGAAATCAGTACTAAAATGTCCTCAGTTTAACTACATGGTTTCCTTTATAGTTTTTAAAACTTCTATTAGGCCCAGGATCCAACCACTGGTGCTGGCCGCCTTGGGAACCTCAGTGTGCTCTCCAGTGGGTCAGGTGCAAAGCTGCCTGTGGGTTTGTTTGCTGCACAGAGCATAACGCATGCTTCTTATTCTCATGACATGACAACCAGCAGCATGTTACAATTGGGAGAGAATAATCAAAGACGATTCACAAGAACTGAAACACGACAGGCTCACTCACTGTCAACAAAGCAAAAGTGAACAGGATTTCGGAGTCAGGAAAAAGATTCATCATAAGGAACCCACGTGGAACTTCTTCAGGGGCATCCAGTTTTATTGTTGCATTCCTTCTAGTCTTAGAGTTTAAAACTGACAGACTGTGAGGATTTCCATCAAACACCAAAAAGCCTAAAGCTTCTCAGAGCCTGACGGGATTTGATCTTCCTTGGCTAAAAGACAAGGAGTCAACCATACAAACAGATGCCACTGTGATTCTAAGGATGTTAGAACAGCATTAGATTCCACCTTTAGGCTCTGCTCACGGGGAAACAAAACTGTGAATTTAGCTGAATTATTAAATCAATCTCAAAGGAGTATTTTAAACAACTTGAGTTCTGAGGCATCCCGAAGGCCTGGTGCTAGGGTATAAGTTGTTTCTGTCTTTGTCAAGGGAGTGAAAAGCAGTGAGCTGCGACCTGAAGGCCACCCCTTCCCCACCCTCACCATGCTTTTCTGGCCTGAGGGGCCTGGGGTGCGGGGCCTAACCACAGGGCCGGTGCTCTAAACATTCCCTTATATGGACGCTCACCCTGTGAGTATTTCCTGCACACTGATGTTAAGCCCCAAGGAAATAAGGCCAGCGAAGCAGGCGAAGTTAAGCTTCCCACATCCTCCTGTGCACGGCATGGGCCAGCTGCGGCGTACAGTCCCTAACTTGAGACTCCAGCTGCAGTGGCAGCTGAGATGTGTGTGCTATATCTGTCCTGCTCCAAAGGCCCCTCCTGTCCAGCAGTCTCTGTAGCTCTAGCTAAATAAGTCATGTAATCTTACCCTCGTCTGTGTCTGCTCGTCCACCTGTGCCTCGTCTGAATAATACAGTATTTTACTCCGTCTCACTTGTGTCCCATCCTCAGTACATGGCAATGTCTTCCAAGGTTAACATTTGCCAAGGTAGGAACTGGGGCTATTTAATAATAATGGCCCTTCTCCTGCTGAATTTCCTATCAATCTTTCTCACAACCTTAATGAAAAGTTTTCCTTTGGAGTCTGCAGGTGTTAACAGCTTCCTAATGCTTGCTAATATTGTTTTTAAAAGAAAGAGGCTGTGTCTTAGGTTTAGAGGTCTGGGTAGGCAGCACTGGAATGCAGCTTTTTTTCTTTTTTCATTTTATTGTGGGCCTGGGGATCAAACCCGGGGGCTTGTGCATGCTAGCCAAGTGCTCTACCACTGAGCTGCATGCACCCCTAACCTTTACTTTTACTGAATTTATTCTGGTTGCTTTCTAAAAATGGCAAGAGGTAATGGTCTTCTAGCAGAAGTAAGTTTCCAATCACGCAGGTAATAGAATCAGTGGTCAGGGCAATGGCAAAAACCGTGACAAATAAGCTTTCGTGCCTAAGCTTTAGCAGCACTAGCCCAAGAGGACTGTTTTTAGATGAGGAGTCCCCCTCCTCTGGCTGTACGTGAGGATGGCGAATGTAGCTTTTAGAATTTCTGGGTCCACTTCCAAAGATGTTACTTTTCCTAGAATGCGTCAAGACTTGGACATCAGTATTTTTTTGATGCTTTCCAAGTGATTCTAATAAGCACCCTGAGGTGAGGCCACTGCACACCCCTGTGCCACCTGCCTGGAGTTCGAAGATGTCCACACTCAGTACAGCCAATGTGCGACAATTCCAAGCCCTCGGCCCCAGGCACTCTGTCCACTGGGGTCCCCTCGCAGAAAATGCACAGGTACAAAAGTACATAATCAAGGCTCTGCTTGCCTGCAGCTCCTGGAAAGCTAGAGAAATATCAAGGACTGAGCTGGCATTGGATGACTTACGCTCTGTCAAACTCAACGGTGATCTCTGATGATTTCACAGGACAAACAGGTCTATGCACCATCTAGGACCTGGCTGACACGTCCTTCCCCCTGTTCACGAGTAAGGAGTCCGTGTTAGGTGCTCATGTTAGGTGCTCAAGGTGCAGTGAGGCTCCTCCCGTGGGAAATCTCTCCTCCCCTTCTGCTCCCACAGATTACTCTCCATTTATCCCATGTTTCACTCCGGGTAGGCCACTAAGGATGACAGACCCTACACTACACTGATCTCAAAGTTTCATTGGTAGGGCCCTGACCAAACAGACACTCATTCTATCAGCTCAATCCAAGTGTCCCTGTCAAACAATGTGTTAACAAGCAGTAGGCTCCTGACTTTTCCTTTCAGTAAAACAATGAAAAGTTCTGTGCCGATCAGTCCTCTTGTCTACAATCACAGCGGTAGAACTTGAACAGTGCCATGGTGCAATCACCCGAGCCCCACGGTCTGCCTGGCCCACAGGGACTCAGGTGTGTGAGAAGAACCAATGGCTTCTCAGGCCATGCTGCCAGGGCTTGATGTGCTGATGACCTCAGGTTTGTGTTCCAGACGAGGCTGGGTCAGAAAAGATGAAAATATGCTGGAGACCATACAGCCATGCAAGGGGAGGGTACTCGAGTCCAGGTGCCCGCACTTACTTGCACAGAGCTGGCTCGTTTCCAACTCAGCTCTGGTCCCAAGTGCTTGCTCATATGGAAAGGTCAAGGTCATACCTGAGTGTGCCTGCATCAGGGCTCACGCTTCTCTGCTAAGTGGGGAGGCTTTTCTCAGAGCGAAGGGAAAAAGATCCCGGATCCAGGGGAGTACGGAGTGATGGTCTGAGATGGGCAGTGCAGGAAGGGCTTTACATTTTTAGTCTCCAACACACCCAGATTATGTGCATGTAAGTGTGCAAGTATTTCCTTATAAGGAAAAATAAATATTGCAATACATTCAGTAACTCAGAATGTAAACAGGGAGCAACCCCTTTCTCCTGCCTCTATCACACCACACTCATGAAAGCTTGGTGAACAGGACATTTATAACCAACTCGTTTATGAAAGTTATAGTTTACGAGAAAAGTTAATGTTTATGCCAGAACGTGAAAACAGCTGGAAGAATATCCTGTGGAAAGTGAGCAGTGGTTATCTCAGTGTGACAGTGTTTTCTTTCTGTTTTCCTGGGTTTTCTGTCAGTGCGTTTATCTCAATTCCACAAGCAAACTGGATAAAAGGGATGACACTGGGGAAGTCGGCACATGTGGGGACGGACCTGTTCAACAGCAGGAGGACCTGCAGAGCTCAGAAGCACATCCCTCCACACATGACGATGTTACCCCGGGGAAAGGGCCCCGGGTCCTATCTGGTCCTTGTCCCAACTCCTGCATGAGCTGTAACCCTGAGAAAAAAATCAGTGCCTTCCAGGGCCTTGGGTTTCCATCTGCAGTATGTGAAGCTGCACTAGATAAGTGGATCTCAACAGGGGAAGGTTTTATCCTCCAAAGAACTCTGGAGGCACGCTTGGTGGTCGTATCTGAAAAGGGGGCGCTACTGCCATCTAGTGGTAGAGTGTAGAAATGATGCTCAATTTGACACGGCACTGCCTGTAGGAAAGGATTACCTGGCCCGGTGGTACTGAGAGATAGGTTGAGATAACTTGCCCGGTTGGTTTCACAATCGTTTCCCCGATTTGACTACAGCATGTATCACCGAGTTTGGGTCCAGACTCTCTTAGCCTCCTGAAAGGAAGCAATGTCCTCAAATGACTGACCAGAGTGTTAGCGTGCTCCTCTTCACTATATAGAGGTTAAAAGAAAAAAAGAAAAAAAAAGAAAGAAACAGAAGCAGAGGTGGAGCATGGACTCACGTCGTGGGTGGGAAGCCCTCAGGACAGGCAGGAGTGGCTGTGTCTTCCCAGAGGCGGGCCTTCATCACGCACATGTGTGAACAGCGCCCTCTGCTGTGCATGTGCAAAACTACAACGAGCTGATTCTGGAAACCACCCAGGATCAAACAAAACTGCGATTCCTGTATCTCTAATGACCACATCATTGCTTCCCAAATCAGGAGGGGTCAAGAAAACATGAAACGCTCCCACGAATTTTTTGGAAAAAACATGACACACATAAACAGATACTTAAATGCTGATCCATTTCAGATTTTAAATTCAACACTTGAGAGCCCAGTATGACCATATCATTTATGAATGTTTCATGAACAACAACATAGCACTAATTCTTTTTTTTTTCTTTTCATTTTTTTTCCCAGTACAGGGAATTGAACTCACGACCTTGTGCTTGCCAGGCAGGTGCTGTGCCGCTGAGCTAAATCCCCAGCCCCATACTACTAACTCTACAGACGAAAAGAAATGGAATTGGATTTCCCTCTCCCATTAAAAATAATTATCAATTCCAGGTGCATAATGGCAAGATCTGTTTAGCCTCAAAAGGCTAAACTCTGAAACTTTTAGAAGATAGTGTCAGGTCACCCGCAGAAGCATAGCATTCAACAGGAAGCCAGCAGCTTCCCTGTGCAGTTCAACCTGCAGAGAGCTGATTCCATGAAAAACCACAAGAGACGTGCTGTACCTGGCAGCACCCTCCTGTACCCCACACAGCCCCGACTATCAGCCAGCTCCGGAACCTCTGCTCAGAGACCCAAAATTCTGCAACCCCTCAGCAATGCCTCCTTCCCCTACAAAACACGCTCTTGCCCCTTGCTTGGGTCCAACGGTCGTTTTGCCCTTGACCCAGCTGCACCCAGTCTGCAGTAAAGTCCTCACACGCTGCTTAAACTCTGCCTGTCTTGGTGGTGGTCTCAACTGGTTTATCCTAACAGATAGTAAGACTTCAGATCTTTAGGGAAGACTTGTAAGTAAGTCACAAGAACCACAGAAAAAGAAAAAAATACCACACTAACCTAAAGAATGACTGTTCTTCAAAAGATAAGCTACACTATGTATTTATAAAATATTATATATATAATGCCACAAATCCATCAGTAAGCCCACTAAAAACCCAGGCGAAAATGAACAGCACTGAACAGCACTTAAAGAAAGAGGCTGTCCAGGCAGCCAAAAACACAAGGAAAGGGACTCGGAATCACTAGGGAAATTAAAACCAAAATGAGACATCAAGACACACCCCTAAAAGGGCTTTGACTGTAGAAATGGACTGCTGTGACTGCTCATGAAGACGTAAGGCAACTGGAACTCTCATGCTTTGCTCAGTGGGCATTTAAACTGATACAACTGTGTTGTAAAACTACTTGGCAATATCAACTGAAGCTAAAATACTACATGTTTCCCTAAAAAATGAGACCACATATCCACCAAAGGACACGTACAAGAATATTCATTACCGGGGGCTGGGGATTTAGCTCAGCGGCACAGCGCCGGCCTGGCAAGCGCAAGGTCTTGAGTTCAAGTTCTGGTACCAGAAAAAAAATAAAAAGTAAAAAAAAAAAGAATATTCATTACCTCCTCATCCTAATAGCACCCAACTGTAAACAACCCAAACGTCCATCCCCAATAAAATGGATGAGTCAGCGAGTCCGCTCCTGTGCTAACACTGCACAGCAATGAAAAGCAACTCATATACAATAGGGAAGAACTGCAGAGACACAGCACTGAATGTCAGAAGCCAGATAGGAAAGGGAAAATATACTGAATAATTCCATTTATGTGAATTTTGGGGATGAACAAAACTAACTTCTGGGAGTAGAAGTCAGAATCATGGCTACTTTTGGAGTACGTACGGTAAAGCTGGCTACTTATACTTCACACACCAGCCACCTCCCACCCAAGGTGTACGAGTTTCTGTGCTAATACTGCACTCTGAATTTTGAGAAATGTTTCTAAGCCCACAATTTAATGAAGAAAATATACTTCCATCCAAGTGATCAACCCTTTAATAATTTCCTTGTCTGTAAGTTAGGGATATAGTCACGATATCTTTCATAGGCAGTGACTGCGAATGAGACGGGGAATTGTAGCATGAGAGAACTCTGACACTATGAGAAAAGGCAGATGGCACAGTACAGAAACCCTCGAGACTTCTTTGCATTTTTCAGAATCCTACTTTCTTGCAAACTAGTATATTCTATTATCATTTTAACATTAATGTTTAATAATAACACATGAATATACTTTCCTCTTGGAAACTGACACCTTCCCCACAAGACTGAAGCCTCTGCTGGCCTCTACTCCTGGTGTTCTATTTGGTACCCAGAGAAAATGCCTGGCCACTTGATACGCTTTTTCCCGAATTTTTTCCTCAATGCTGTGTTATATCGAGTGCTTCACGTTACACGTATGACATCACCATGTGTTTTGTCTAAGAACTTGTTTTTTCATCCAGTATTATGTCTTTCACCATTTCTTATGTTACTATTTGAAAGGCTACTTTATCCCTTCTGCTTATTCCACAGTGTTGGGGATCAAACCCAGAGCCTCATGCGCGCCAGGTGAAGGGGTCTGCCTGTGCGCTTCAGCCCTAGTCTTCCTCGGCTCTTTTTAGCTGCTTCCGTCTTCCAGAAGAATGGAACCCACAGTTCACACAGATTCTCTTCTATGGGTGCCCGTTCGCTTTGTCTGCCTGCCTCCTTTCTCTTTGGCTATTTGAGCTTCTTTCATGAAAAAATATATCACCCCAATACTCAATTCTGGCTTCCTAAATAAAACAAAAAGGTCACGTTCCACTTTAAACAGGAAGGCACCGCCCTTGATGGAGATTTTCCCAGTTGTTAAAGTAGAAAGTGGAGCGCACAGCTCTGGTGACCCCAGCTCCTGCTCTGCCGCCCCACCTGGCCTGGACACCAAGAACTGGGGGCCGCACTGGCACCCCGGGCTTTGGTTCTGCCTCTGCTGTGTGCGCTGTGAGACCCCCACTGAGTACCTCCCTTTCTGGTTCTCCACTTCCTTGCCTTTGAACAGCGGATGGGAATGCTGTCGGGGGTCTTTCTTCGCCCGGAAGTCTCTGACTGTGGGTGTCTGCAGTCCTCAGTGATACTATTTGCGAGTGACCATGCAGAAGGCAGTGGTCCTGCGACACACTTTTTGCTTCCTTGCAGACCTCCCTTACGGCCTGTCTGCCGGTCGGAACCAGTCACAGCACCTCAGGAAAGGAGCCACGAACAGGAGACGCCCTTCCCACCTCCACCTCCTTCTGGTGACCCTGAGGCCTTGTGCTGTTTTATCCATTTATCCCTGAGACCTCTGAAGGCGTTGCTATAGTAACCCAGGCCCACTGAACTGTGTTAACAACCTGTTATCATAAAGAGGAGCCGCTACCTGTCTCCAGAGTCCCCTTAGAGGGACAACAGAGGAGCAATTATTTCTCACAGAGCAAAAGCCACTGAGCTCATTTCAGGGCTCGGGGTGGGTGAGCGTCTCACAGAGCAGCCGGCCCTGGGCTGAAGAAGAGGACGCCAGGGAAGGAGGGCCCTGGCTCACCCAACAGGGCCAAGACTCTGCTCTGGCTCTTACTGAAGCTCCTTCCATGACAGCTGCCTCCTCACCTCCCTCCCTGTGTTCTGTCCCCTCCTCCCTCCCCGCTTCCCGTACCTGCTGTCTCCCGGTGATCCCAGGGCTGCCAAGGGCCCTGCCCTCCACTCCCTGTCCAGCTGGTTCTTCTCCAACAGCCAGCAGGGCCCTTGGGAAAGTCACCTTCTCATTCTGTGCTTCCAAGTGCCCACGGCTGCCCGTGGGGGCGCACGAGTTGAACCCCAGGGCCTTGCCCCCTGCTCCCTCTCCCACTTCTTTCCTCGTCCCGTCTTCAGTCCAGCTCACTCTGGGGTCCATTCTCTTTACATACATCAAGCTCCACCATCTCTAAAAAGTGCACATCCCTCCCGGAACCCTCCCCTTCGCCCAACGATCCCGTCACCCTGCCTGGTCCCTCAGCACGTATCACTGCCTGCAGTCACACTGACTGTGTACGTCTTTGCTTGTCTCCTCCAGAATAAAGATGGCCGTACTTTGTCTCTTACCCCGGTCATTACCCGCACCCTAAGCCGCTCCTAGGAGGGCACAGCCTCAGCGCCTTCCACTGAAAGAGTGGAGGGATGTGTAGAGTACAGGCAGCCAAGAGGGACACCCTTCCCCACGCCACTCACTGCTCCAGGCCGTGCCAGTCACCCCGCCCCGAACTCGAGGCCTGAGCCTGCATGGAGGACAGAGACCACAGGTCCCCCGGGGCGAGGGGCTGGTGCCGGGGATCCCAAGGGGCTCCGTCCCGGGAAGCAGGCTTTTCCTCACTACAGCTGCTACGACTCACTGTTCAACTCATGTGCCACACACGTTACATGCATTGTATCTTCTCCACCTTGAAACTCCCCATGCAGGGTAAAGCCAGCTTCCCGTTCTCCAGAATTAAAACAACACTGCAGGAGCTTCCTTCAGTCTGGAAAGTCTTCCTCAGCAAACTCCTGCTCACTCTCCAGGAAGTCCTCCCTCAGCCCCAAACTGCATCCAATTCTGAATGCGCCCACCCCGCATGGCACTGCCATCTCTCCATCAACAGGCAGAGGCTGCCAGGCAGGGACCACCTGCTGCAGCCACTCCTAACCGTGCCTGGCCCAGGAGCGCCAAGGAGCAACTGTTTAAGGACGGACCGGAAACTAAGGTCTGTGTGACTGTACTGAGGCCCAGTGTAGCCAGGGAGAGACGGAGCCAGGACTGGAGTGGGGTTTGTTAGACTCTAGGGCCGCTGCTCAGGAGGACGCACATCCACACCGCAGCGCTGCCTGGGCTGGAGACCAATCCCACTCAGCTCAGGACTCACCAAAGCTTGCTCTATCAGGAGGCAGAACAGGATGGCATTGCCCACCTCCCGCAGGCTCTGGAACACATCTGTTTTGAGTTCTGCGTATTCGATGATGTCCTTCAGCTGGTGGTGGAAGAACTCCAGGATCCCTGGGAGACGAAGGGAATGGTCAGGGGGATGTTCCAGCTGAGCAGCAGCCCCACACACGACTCTTGGACAGCAAACCACGTTTCCTCCCACATGCGTGCTCAAGGGTGGGAGTTCTTGCAGGGTTCAGTGTTAAAAAAGCTCCAGAAACTGGCACAGAGTATTATTTGGAACCGTGTAACACAGGCACACAAATGCCCTGGTCCATGTGTCCTGCCAAAAAGGTTACTCTTATATTAGTTTCCTGAATTTTCAATAATGCCGTGACTATTAATTTACAGGTGTTAAATATTGTGCTTTGCACTGTCTGAGACATTACTCCCAAGGATCACCATAAACCAGGCATTCTGAGCCCTCTTCTCAGATGGGGTTCAGAGAGGGGAAGCAGCGTGCCACAGTCCCAGGGAAAGTAAGGGGTGCAGCTGGAACTGGACATCGGAACTTCCGGCCGCATCTCTTCCCTGCTCTGAGTCACACTGACCTAGCACACATCTTGGTTTGTGACGAAAAAAACATCATGACCTCCATCTTCCCCTATTCTCTAGGCCAAATATTGAGTAGAGAAAATGCCTGTTTCCTGATTTACCTTGGCACTGGCCCAACCTGGGGGACCGGCCTCCTCTGAACAGAAGGTCTAGAGGTTCTGAGGTCGTGAAGACCTTTACAGGAGGCCACGCTGTCCTCTGCGGACAGGCTCTCTCATGCACTGTCCTCTTCCAGGTGCCAGCAGTCCCCTGCGGCAGGCCCAGCGGGCATCACTTACCTCCTCTCATGGGTGAGGCTACTGCTCAGGTTGGGGGATGAAAGGTTCAAAGCTCTAGCCAGGGTGCAGAGCCAGCGCTCTGTGAGCTCACTGGCAGGGTGGAGAAGCAAACAGGGCAAGGTGGGTGGCCAGAGCCCCCGCCTCACGCTGAGATGGGCTTGCACTTTTCCTGTCACCAACCTGGAGAGCCGTACTCATGCCGGGGCAAGCGGCAGATCTTGGGCATCACCTCGATCAGTGTTTTCACATACTGCAGAATGGTCCCCTGGAGCTACAAAGGAAGAGCACAAGTGCATGAGTCGACCCGCTGCTGCTGCAAACTTCTACGTACCTCAGGGCTGAGGCCAGGCTGCGGGGCGGGGGTTGTGTTTGGAGGGTCTGCTGAGTCCCGAGTGGGGCGAGTGAGGCACTGCCCGGAGAGGAGAAGCATTCTCACCTAAAAGCGAGACACACCCACACTGTCTTTAGAAGCTAGAAAAAGGAGTTAAAGGCCAATGGACTTGTGGGAGACATATTTGTCGGCACCGGGTCCTCTTGTGGTTGGACTAAGAGCTAAAAGGAAATGTGGTCAAGGAACTACGGAGATTAAGAAACATTATCTAATTTAAGCATGAAAACTTCATAGCACATTCATCCCTCCTGGGTCCAAGGCAGACATCTTTAATCAGTTTCCATGTTTTCCTATCTTATTCTTCATTCAGCTTCATAATCCTTAACCACTCATGGCTTCACACAGCTAAAAACTGAAGTTAGCAGGTAAATCCTGTTGACTATTCCAGACCTGGTTATACATTTACTTTATTTCGCTTATGTCATCTTATACATTTAGGCAAATCTATGTGTTTTGGCCGTGCTTCAGCAGGGGATTAAGTGAAGGTTCAGATGACCACACATGGGGCTGATACAGAAAGCTGGAAGGGATACAGAATTCTCTTGAAGCAAGTACACTGTTGATTACAACAGTCAGCAAGAAATCTCAAATATGGAAGTGTGGCAATTGATTAGAGATGTCTGTTTTAGGCATGGGAGAAGAAAATGGCAACACATGCGTCATGGATTTGCTATCTTTAAATTAGATAATGTGGCACAGGTGGGATGTATGAGCAGCCATTAGCAGCGTCTGAAGGTCAAAATAAATCATCAGAACCAAGGATTTCAGAGCCATAAAAAAGGAGGCAAAGCCACAGGTCAAAAAGTGCCCAGAAATGCACCCAACCAATAAAATGGGAACCATGAAAACCATAAGGTCAGAACCGGAGTGCCTGAGGTTTGTTTTTAACAGCACAGGTACAAGTGAAAGCAAATCTTGTGTTCATATCCACCCAACCTGGGCACATCCGCAGTGTACCGGGGCCATTCCTTACCAAGCTTTTGACAATTTTCAGTAGCTCCTCCATGACCACAGCAATGCCCTGGTAACCCAGAAGTCTGCAGATAGTCTTGAAATGCGGGGGTCCCACAAAGTTCCTGTAGGAGCTGTATATGTGACTGTAGGCGATGTTGAGGGGCTGGAAAACAGAGGGTGTAACAAAGTGAGGGACAGTCCTGAATGGATGTTGCTGAGAATCCTGGCACGAGATGCTGTGGGGACAGAAGGGAGGAGAATTTGATGTCATCAGAGCTCTCCCACTGGGAGCCCCAGGAATATACCTGCACAACATCAGTCAGGGAGAGCAGTATGGTCATGACCAGTGGATGAAGCATAGGTCTCCAGAAAGAGGAGCTGTTCCCTAGTGGAAGAGGGGAAGGTCTTCCAGGCAAAATTCTCTGCTACAGGGACTTTCCCCACTGGAGCCAGGGGACAGGGATAAAATGGCTGGTGTTCCCTCTCTAGAGGCAATGTGGTACTAGGAATTGGTGGGAGGAACCGCGTGCACTGACTCAATGTCTACTGTTGAGTTATTTTCATCACGGAGTCCTGGGAAGGAACAGGCCAGGAGTCAGGAGAGGGCTTCTCAGTGTCTGGGAAAACAACTTGGGTTTTTTGAACCTCGGATCCTTCTTCTGTGAAATGACGGGGACTGGATTAAATCAGTGCTTTCATAACTTTTGGAGCAGCAGTCCAAAGGAAAGATGTCACGTAGACTGCCAGGCAGAGTGGAGCTGGCCACTCCACTGGCAACCATGAGACATCCTAACTGAACTAGAAAGCTGTCTTGAAGGTATCTTTCTGCCGGAGAAAATATGCCCAAAATATCAGGCCCCTGACTGGTCTCATTTGTACGGTGAGGCTATAAAAATCAGCACTGACTCTAACGCTCTATTTGAAATGCTACACATGGAACACTTCACTCCAGGCTGTGTGGAATGAAGTGCTTCATACGTACTTCACTCTTTCCATATATTTTTTCACTGAATCCACACTACAAATATATGCAATATGTTACATTCACAGATGAGAGAACTGAGGCTCAGGGTGGTCAGCAGCTCACCCAAGGTCACAGTCTATTGATAACAAAGTCTTGATCTGAGCTAGGTATGGCCGATTTCCAAGTCTGTGCTCCTACCTTTACCTGTAATAGTGTACTATGGATTTGAATTTTTCTACAAACTAGAGTTGGCTATTTAGATAAGATTTCATCTCAAAATTGAGCTCTGAGTATAGTTTTCCTACCTGAAATTATAAAACTCCTGTGCATGAACACACAAACACAGGCAGGTCATACCTAATGTTCTGCTGGCTGAAATTTTCCACTAGTTGGCTAATTAGAAATTCTACATGTATCAAACAAAAGCTATGATGCTGCTTTTGGAGCACTGCAAGATTCCATTCCCTCTGGAGCCTCTGAGGGAAGAATTAACCATCTGCAGTCTAAGTATGTTTTGCTATACATGAATTACCCTACACTTTACCAAACAAACGTCACAGTCCCAGTTTCTTTCTAATAATAAGGATATATGAAGAATAAACTTAAAGCTCTCACTAATAACAAGGACTCATGATGAACTGGAACACCCACTCACTCACCGAGGTGAGTAATAGCGCATTTGCTAAGCTCAGGCCTCCACACTGGGAGGCCTGGAATGTGACAAAGAGCAGCGTTCTGTTCTCCAAAGCATGGAGCTGTCACGGTAAACTCTGCCTGAACCTGGGAAGGGACACAGTTTATGTGCTCTCTAAATGTATGGGCCAGGAGTAGTTTATGCAGAGGGAAATACAATTAACTTTAAAGTTTGAGATTCACTGAAGTTGATATTCAGTTAATCCTAGAAGAACATGAATTATTGTGTTGGGCTGAGCCAACCCTAGCACCAGGCCATGTCATTTTTTCCATATTCTCCTGTTTCCTCCTTCAGAGGTGAGGATCACCTAGCAAACACCCAACTACCCTTTTTCATCAGGGTTAAGTATTGGAAAGGGAGGAAAGAGGACTTTCTAGGTGATAGAAAGGCTCATCATGTTGATTAGATTAATCTGGGTATGGATAGACCTTACATCCGGGTCCCTCCAAAATTCATACACTGAAACACTAACCTCCCATGGGATGGGATTAAGAGGGGAAGGCTATGGAAGGTGAGACTTGACGGAAGAGATTTCATGCATGGGGTTAGAATCTCCATGCATGGGGTTAGAGCCCTTCCATCTCACGAGGGAAGAGACCTCATGCATGGAGTTAGAGCCCTCATAAAACGAGGGCAAGTCCTTCCTCCCCTCTGCCACTCGAGGCTACAGTGAGGAGACAGCCATCTGAACATCAGACTCCAGATCTGCCGACATAGAAGTCTTGGACTTCTCACCTCTAGAACTGGAAGAAATGAGTGTTTGTTGGTTAAGTCATAGTACTCTAGTACTCTTGTTAGAACAGCCTGCCCTAACAACTTTACATTTTACTGGAAATGATTGCACCCCAATATAAAAGTTTAAAACTCCACTTGAGTATGTCTTAGCCCAATTCCCTTCCCAACATTCACTTTCAAAGATCCAAACACAGAACCATACTTCGAGTTTTTTCCTCCAGAGGGCCACAGGCAGCCTGACGCTGCACAGTGCCAAGGACAATGCCTGGCATGCTCTTGGCCTTGGGGCAAGTGACAGAGCTCCTGCCCAAATCGTTCATTATTCCTGTTCACACTAGGGAGACTGGGCTTCTCTGCACCCCGGAAAGCACACTCTCCATCCCCCTTTTCAAATGTCCTACAAATGGAATTTCTGAACAGCAGGGAGCTCAGATGAATAACCCTGGTGGGCACAAAAAAATTGCTACCTGTATTATATTCTGACTCTCGAACTTTTCTTTGCTGGTCTGAGTCTAGAGGATGGGCTCTGGGCGGGTGCAGCTACAGCTGAGTTCAAAGCCCAGTTCCCCGATTTACCAGCTGGATATCACTTAAACCCTGAAGCTTTGGTTTCTCCTAAGATGACGACACATCAAATCCACCAAGATGGTTGGAGGTTTGCCTGATACACAGAGCAGGAACCGTGGTACTGTGAGCTTGGGCTGTGGCTGTGAATCTCTGAATGTGGAGAAGCGAGTGCGGGCGGGGCATGACTTCATACGACACACCGTGTATCCCACAAGGGGACGTCACAGAAGTCAGAACCCGGACAAGCTGATGAAACACGTTCCCAAGCTGCAGGTTTTTGCTCTGTATTCAGAACACTAAAAAAGTGAGAGCGGCCCAACAAGCCTGCGCTGGGCGGAGTCCCTCGCTCACCCGAGGCTGGAACAGCTGTGCTCTGTGCTCCCTTCTGAGGAGGAGCCACCACTGCCTTCCTCCTGAACACTCACCCTTCTGAGCAGTCTCCTAAACCCGGCACCCAGACCTCCACTCTCCCACCCAAGGGGCTTCCAATACGTTTCCTAAACACTTCCAGGCAAGCGCAAGCTGATGCATGTTCAGAAACTGTTCGGCAGACCTTCAAGATCTAGGTGGAGGATAAAAATTTTGAAATTGTTTTGCCACACAAGGGTTTAATAATGTTCCCCTCACCCCCTGACCCACTTGGTGCACTTAGGAGGTTTTCCGGATGGCATTCCGACGCCCATCTTGGATTCTGTCTAGATGGGAAGTTTAGGCCTCCGTTAATGGCTTAACACCTGTTTCACACAGGCAGAACCTCTGTGAAATGTGCAGAGCTCAAATGTTCCTCCTAAGTGAACAAGCCCCCGCCAGCACCATGCCCCGAAGGACAGCACACACATGCAAGGGGAAACACACACATGCTGAAAGGCGCGTGCACACGCACACCCCCGGAGGGCACCCATCTGACCTGGTGGCTCAACAGGAGGCTGGGCCCTACTGAGAAAATGTGGGAATAGGGGAGCCTGGGCATTTTCTGGGGTTTGACAAAGGAAAAACAGGAATTCAGTGTGACTGGAGACTCTGGCCACTCACCTAACCAACATTTCACTGCCCAAGGTTATAACGAGTGGACCCCGTGGGAAATTGCATCTCCTTATTTGTCTAGCACCTGTCACTCACTGAAAATCAACTTGACCAGATCCACGCTACAGAAAATAGATAACTTCCCGAGGTCTCTAAGAAATCAGTAACCCCGATGAACAAAACAGAGCCACATTATTGCTTGGTAACACTGATTATATTTTCTGAAAAAGCAAATAATATTTTAAGAAGAGGAACAGTTTGGTGAATTTGATCTGCAGGACTGTGGGCACTATTATCTGGGGATGGGACTTTTAAAAAATTGTGATATATATTATTCACATATAGGGTTAATATATACACATAAACTCTCTCTATAGATTAACCTTGATCGCTTTCACCATTTTTAACAGTGGTAAATGGACTTTTAACAGTGAGGCCTCCCTCCAGCCCTCACCAGATGGGGAAGATGCTGAAAATAATGAGGCCTATTTATTTGGCAAACTGAATTTGTAAGCAATTTGCATCCCTGCTCTCTGGAATCATGATTGCTGTTTTCAGGACTCCCAGGAGGAATTAAAAGTGCTTCTAATTTCCTGTTTTCATTACAATTTCTCTAACGAATGCCATCAGCCCACAAACACAAACACAGCCTCTAATTCAGGTTGGAGAGCTGCAGCTTAACTCTCTAAAATCACTACAGGTAAATGCAGTCAGGGTAAATGAACAACACCGCAGCACCACCCTTGTTGGGAAGCTGGTTCGGAGGACTGACTGATGCTGTTCTTGGTTCAGACCTATTGCTACGGCTTGGGTAAAACTGCCCAAGTGTCTCCCTGTCTGTGCTCAATACTGGGTGAGCTGTAGAGCTGGTTCTCAAACATCTGGGTTTTTTCTTGGTATTCTCAGCTCACAGGTAGAGAGACCTCATGGAGTGGTTGTGAATCTCAGAAAATATGCTTGCTTTCTTGAGCCAGGAGTAAAGTGCTTTGGAAAAGACAAGAGGAAGAGCTGTCACATCCGCCCTATCATACTTAGATGCTAACATTTTCGGAGGAAACCAATGCAATCGCTTTTCTCTAGTTCTTCCTCTGCATCCATAGGAGATACACTAGTATGGAATGTTTCTCTGCGAGTGTTTTCCCATGGTAATTCCTTCATGACCCCCCAGATGGTGGTGAATGACCGCAAACCTGGTGGCTTGAAACACCTCTTATATAGTCCTTCTGGAAGCCATCGATCAGTATCACAGACCCCAGTCAATGGTTGGCACGGTCACGCTCCTTCCAGAGGGTTTCAGGGGAGAATTTGGTCTTTGCCTCTTTCAGCTACTGGTGGCTGCCAGCATCCCTGGCTTGTGGCCACATAGCTCTGATCGTCACATCTTCTCCTCTATGTGTGTCCTTGGAGCGCCAGTGCTCGGCTAGCACATGCGCGGTGCTTGTCTGTGTGTGTAATTCTCTCTTAGAAAATATATGTGCTGGCACGTAGGTCTTTTTGCTATTTTAAGATTCTTCACTTCATCGCACCTGCAGAGACTTTTTCAAAGAACATTACATTTACAGGTTCCAGGACCAGGACCGCTGCATTTGGAGACCATCATCAGCCTATTACACTCCGTAAGGGAGACAGGCATCCCCACTTAGCAGAGGCGGAACCTGGAGGTCCGAGTGAAATGAGTAATTGGGCTGATCTGAGACGCAAGGCGATATTCTGCCACATGTACTATAACAGAAGCCACTGGACTGTGTGTATGAAATGTGGAGGAGTCCAGGAGTGGTACTGTGTAGACAGGGGAGGGGGGGTAGCCATGAAGGGGCAGGTGCCACTGGGAGTGTCGTCCCTGGGGCTGGTGGAGAGGCCCCTGGTCGGCCTAAGTGGGAACCTGGCAGCCAGGTGTGCACCCTGCTGAGAGGTACTTGGCTGCCGCAGCAAAGCACTGGTCCTACTGGAGTCAGTACTGAGGAGCAGCAAGCATGAGTCTCTGTGAGGTGAAGTGATGGCTGAGAAGTTATGGCTCCGTGAGGTACAGTTATCACTTAGCAGTGATGACCATGCTGAACCAAAAAATCCATCAACACCTTCTAAAAGCCAAAAAATGACTGGGAAGTGATTTAAAAGGATTCTTTTTCCCCTAACGTCAGCACTAAGTGACAGCACTCATAGGCTGCTGTACTTGAACTCCAGAGCACAGTATGTTCCAAACAGGAAATACCTGCTGACTGTATTCTCCAAATGAGTGCATGCTTTCTGGGGCTCTACCCGCTGCGCACAGGTGGCTGCATGTTCTCTGCAGGGTCTCTAAGTTCCATTCGTTCCTATCATTCTGGAGTCCATTATGCTCTGAAGTCCTGTCTCTACCTCTCAAGAATCAATTACTTCAAGGCTATTGTGGACACCGATTGCAGAGGGAAGAGAGCTTCCCAGGAGGGGACCAAGTGGTTGCCGGAGCTCGGGCCTAGGTGTAAAGCACTGCTATGCTGCAGTCTGGGTTGTAGATATACAACAGTGCTGGAGTCAGGCCCTGTGAGCTGCAGTTTCTCCTATGCACTGAGGGCCTCTGGCATATCTCAAAAAACTGTCATGGGAGTAAAATGAGAAAACACGTAAAATGCACCAAAATGTGCACAGTGGTTATTTCTGAGTTGTACGACAGACGTTTTAGTGCCATGTTTGAATTTTCTATGTCCTTTAATACATACAATGAGCATGTATGTTAAAAAATTAAATCAATAAGGCTGGGTTAAGGGGGACAAAGCAGAGAAGTACCATTTAGGGTGAAGCTATGACCACCTCAAAGAAAAGCTCTGACTTTTCCTAATAAGCAGCTACTGTTTCTAAGACCAGTACTGTATAGACACGGTTCATCTCACTATTATAATAACACTATATGGTAGGTATTACTATTTCCATTTTACAGATAAGTAAACCAAGGCATAAGAAAGTGGGAATTTGCTCAAGGCTACATATCCAGGATTGGCACCTGGCTTGGTGATTCCAGCTCTAGGATGGAGTCATACCCTCACATCACAGCTTCACTGCCACCTCCAGGAAGGGTGCAGGAACCGTGCTCAAGGCTGACTTCCTCTGGTAGTTACTTACTTCCTGTACAAGCTCAATAGGGATGAGTTGGCCCGGCAGCTGACAGGGCTACAACCTAGCTGTACTGCGGGAGGGCCATGCCAGGGAGGGAGAAAGAACAGGATAGTTTATCTCATCTGCCAACAGCCACATTGGCTCCTGCGGGTCCTCCTGGCAAGTGGTAACAGTCCTGGAGAGCAGGATGAGTCAGGGACCCTATTGCTAGTTCTACCACTGATCCATTATGCGGCCTGAGGAAAGGCTCCTCTTGTCTCGGGACTGTGAAACAAAATGGCTGCCAGGCCCCACATTCTCTGAGCCCCTTAATTCCTCAAAAATCTCATAGTTAAAAATGTCATCTAGGAACATTAAAAATAAATTGCCACTTCCTATGCAATAAGGATTGAGCTCTACCTCAGCCCTCCTCAGGCCCTTTAACTCTGGTGTCTTTATTCCCCTCAAAATAACCTTTTCAAAAGACACCTGCAAACTGCAGCCCTGGCCTTTCTGCAGAGAGGATGCTTTTATGCTCGGCAGGGCTCCGCCATTACCCTTTGGGAAGAGACAGGCTGTATGCATGGCAGCAGATTTAAGGCAGGCCCCTGGGGAGACTGAATGCCAGGGAAGGCCACAGAGCAACCCCTGGATCAAGAACACTGACGCCCTGAATCTCCGCACCTCCCAAAGACCTTGGCCGGGGCAGCATCTCGACTCACCAGGGAGCTCTTCCTGGCTTTGTGATTATCACTGACATGGTTTCCTTGGAGACCTACATGGGTTCGCTTGGATACTTTGACCAAGAACCAAGAAGGAGGAAACTGACTTCTTAAAATTATATTTTTAGTTTTAACTCACATATAGTCATCATACATATTTATGGGGTAGACTGTGGCCTTTTAGGTTTTTTTTTTGTTTTTTTTCTGGTACTGGGAATTGAACTCATGACCTTGTGCTTGACCGGCAGGCGCTGTGCCGCTGAGCTAAATCCCCAGCCCTGTGGCATTTTAATATATGCATTCAATACGTAATGATCAGATCAGCAAAACTGGCTTCTCCATCACCTCAGTCATATGTCAGCATTCTTTGTGTTGGGGACATTCAAGATCCTCTCTGCTAGCTTCTTTGAAATAATTAACTGATTCATTCATTCATTCATTCATTCATTTATTTATTTATGGTGTTTTGGTTTTTCTCCGGTACCGGGAACCAACCTCACGACCTTGCGCTTGCCAAGCAGGCGCTTTGCCGCTGAGCTAAATCCCCAGCCCCTAATTAACTGTTTAAAACCCGTCAGCCTGACGGCAGTTACTCTCCCTACTAAACAGCACCACTGTACCCATCAGCCATCCTCTCTCTGTCCTTCTCTCCCCAGCGCTATTCTCAGGGGCTGGTAATCACTATGTCAGTCTCTTCTCTGAGATTAACTTTTCAGCTTCCCTATTATAGAAGCGCACTTGTGTATATAGGCGTACGTGCGTGTGTGCGCATGCGCGCACGCGCTTCCCCAAGGCATATGATAGCCGGCCACAGAAAGATTAAAAAGCTGACTTTTAAAAATACGTAATTTGGGGGCTGGGGATTTAGCTCAGCGGCAAAGCGCCTGCCTGGCAAGCGCAAGGTTGTGAGTTCGGTTCCTGGTACCGGAGAAAAACAAAACAAAACAACAACAAAAAAATACGTAATTTGTGTAAAGCTGCTCTGGTCTAAATCCAGCTGAGCTCCTCTCCATCTTCTATTTGAGGCACGCTGTGTGGTCTCCTTCACAGAATGGTGCCAATGTATCTTGCGAGGTTGAGGGAACAGGAAAGGACTGAATCTCAGCAGACAGATACACCTCGGGAGAAACGCAAAAGGGCAGGCCGGAGTCTTGAAAGGACAGGGGCAGTACGGGCCATCCAACCAGGAACGGTGAAGGGTTGCACTTTGGGTGTCAACTCCAGCTGACTGATGGGGGAGCAGCCGCTCGAGATGTCTGTGCGAGAACTCTGAGGTTCTTCCTGGCCTCATTAGCAGGAGTGCTGTATTAGATTCCCAAGGTCACTGCGACCAACGACTGTAAACTTGGTATCCCCAAATGATAGAAATTTCTTTTCTTGCAATTCTAGAGACTGAGGCCTAAAACTAAGGTGCTGACGAGGCTACACTCTTTGAAGGCTCCAGGAGCGAATCCTTCCTCACCTCTTCCGGCTTTGTTGGCTTCTGGTGTTCCGGGGCCTATGCCAGCACCACTCAAATCTCTGCCAGTGCCTTCACGTGACTGCTTCTGCTTGTGTGTCCCTGAGTGTAAGACTTCCTCTCCTTTCTCTGACACATGCCACTCACAGGATTTAGGGCTTACCTTAAATCCAGGCTGATTTCATCTTGAGATCCGTAGCTAAGTGCATCTACAAAGATTCTATTTCTAAATAAGGTCACGCTCTGAGGTTCCAGATACAGACGCACAGGGAGGCGGGGTGGTAGTCAACCCACTGTGAGTGCCACAGTAGCTGAGCAACACGGCTAAGGGTTCAGGACTGAGCAGAGACAGCACTTGTGCCTTCTACCTGTCACCTCCATCTGGCCAAGGGGCCAGAAGTGGGATTCAGAACAGAAGAGGGTCTCAATGAGGAAGATAACATATAGCCTACCTAAACTAGATCAACCACGGAAAAGAATAAATAAGGAAGATTCACAGGGGAGGTAGGAGGTGGGGCTGGGTGTCACAGAAGATGAGGATGAATTTATTAACAGCTGTGGAGTAACTAAGAAGGGTATCTTTGCTTTTGAAACCTCTGTCCAAAAAAAGATCAACAAGGGGCAATAAAATGATCACTCGCCAACTAGAGCAAAAATGTGGGTGCACTGGAAAAATTAGTAGCATCCTAAGGATCATTCTGCTGGGGACAGTTTAGGCTTTTTTGGCCCAAGGAATGAGTGCTCCTCTCACTGGGAAAAAGCCTTTCCAGGCTGGTCCCTGAAAGCATCGTGCGTAGATGCCTGTTGGTTGCCATGGTGAATGATGCTGATGTGAAGAAATGAATAATGTGAGCGTTGGGGGCGACGGTGGGATTACTCAGTGGCGAGTGAGACATCAAGGAGAGCCCAGAGCGGAGGAAGCCACCATTCTTTCAGCTTTGGTCCACTCTGCCTCGGAGGGTAGAGCTCTACCCAGATACACTGCGAGAGTCAGGTAAGAGATGTAGCTGGCTCGTCTTGAAAATGGAAATGGCTTTCCTCTCACACTCTGCTTGGAGAAGGGCCAGGCAATGGTAAACGAATAGCTGAACACAGGGAGAATTTAGAAATAGAGCAGAAGCAGCAAACTAAAAAAAGGACCCAGATTTGCCTCTGAAAGCCGAGAATGAGGCTAGCACCCTGAAAGAGAACTCTTAAAAATGTCTGCTGTAGGGAACCCGGGCTGTGAAAACAGCCCGCTGCTGATACAGGCAGGCGGGAGGAAAAGCGTGTGCGTGACGAGAATAGGATTCCTGATTGCTCCCGATGCCACGGTTTCATGCAGTCATTCCCTGTGTGTCACAAGGAGTGAATTACGCTCCGGTCTGTGTGGTGGGAAGCGGGTTTGCGGGCTGTGTGGGGAGGGGAAGCGTGTACGAGGAGACCAGGGGGCCATCACAGATGCTCAGGCTCCTTCCGGACAACCTTCCCTGGAAAGATGCGAGCGTACCATCTCATCCCTCTCCATCTTCCATCTCTTAACAAGAAATTTGCAGCCAACTAAAAGGAACCCTTTCCCTTCCCAGTCAGGTTAGTTCACTACCATCTTCAGAGAAGAAAAATAAGGACTGAAAATGTCCTCAGTGCTGTGTATCTTTCAGCAGCTCAACTCTCCCAGGAAAGTGGGCAGTAAGATGGGAGGCTGGGCGTAGGCAGGAGGGGAGAAAGCCTGGTCGTAACAGAAATCAATTTGGCTTAAAATCCTTTTTGGATCTGTGACTGACTGCTTTTGCCTATGTCGTTGCAACCTAAAATGAAACTTGTGCTTCATGGGGAAGAGGAGGGGTGAGGATGTTTACCAGAGCACACCCAGGTTGCCTACAGCTTTCTTTAGAATTTTACTTGGGGGGATATCCAGTGGAGGGGAACTGTTACCTCTCAGACAGAATTAAAGAGAAACCAAGAAACTTGAAGATGGCTGTCTCTTACCAAAGCAACCTGAAGCAGCCTCGCATGACTTGTCTGGGAAAATTGCAATGAGGACTTAGTCTTGTTCCGCAATAATATTGTTATTGAACTAAGTCTAGCAGCTGTGCATTTGGAAGTGCAGTGGTTAGGCAGCTCTGTGTCATCTTTCTATACATTAGCTGAACAGCCTCAGGTTGCTCATCTGTAAAGTGGGTATCTAGCTTGTGTGGTGTGATGAAGAATGAAGGAAAAAATTTTTTCTTATCGCATGTAAAGCATCCCGTGTGACCTGGACTCAGCAAAAAGTCACTGCCGTGGGTGGCTATTGCCATCACTCAAAGTCATGTACCAGGAATATTGAAGGGTAGTTGTTCCACCGTATTAGGAACTGATCACCTTGACCTAAGGAACTACTTTCCCGGTACCCTTGGCTGTGAAAATACAAATAAATAGAACACAGGAAGAAATGAAAAATCAGTTGGCAACAAGGGAGGAGGTGCATCTCTGTTCTTCATGGACATGGATGACGTACCTGGGCGTCTAAAGAAGTGCAGTGGGCAGAACATTCTAGATCCCTGAGCCACAGCACTCAGAATGGGGGCGGGGGGGTTGGGAAGGGAAATTTCAGGAGAAAGAAATGCCTGAGAGGAAAGAGGTCACAGGATGACGCAGGTGGGCCCTTGCGGGTCTCTCCCTCCCTTATTCCTTCCGTCCATCTGCTTGTTCATCCTTCCATCCTTCCATTTTTCCTTTTGTGTTCTATCAAAGCATCCGAGCCAGGGTGGGATGTGGCTGAGTCACAGGGGCTGAAGCCTCGATGTGCAGTTCTGTTCTGCCCCTGCTTTTCCAGCCTCGCTAAGTCATGCGTCCCTGTGTCTCCATTTCTTTGACTGCAAAGTGGGTGTTCACCACCAGTGCCTGATTCCGATACTCAGTACACGGCGGCGATGGTTGTGATGGTAAATACGCAAGTAGGGGGTGTCACTCTTCACTGTGACTCTGGTTTCAGAATCGGGATGAACATCGAGGTGGGGAACGTTTCCTACACGGGCGCCATCATCTCCTGGTCGTCCTCGGAGCCCTGCCTGGAGGACTATTACCATATTATGTACAGGCCCAACTGGAACAGCATCTTCTCTGGCTATCTTCGCTACAGCTTCCACCACGAGGAGAAGGTGCCTCGAACCATCAGCTCTGTGGCGCTGGAACACCTCGCTCCCTCCACTCTCTACTTCCTCTGCATCAGCTGCAAGAAGGCGGCCTTCCCCTACAGGCACTACTGCACCATGTTCCACACGCTGGATAAGAGCCCCCTGGCGCCCGGAAGCTCCCTGGTAGACCCCCAGATCTCGCTCTGGGTGCTGATGGCCATTCTGCTGGCCTGCTTCACGGCTGTCCTGGCCTTCATCTGCCTGCAGTTCTGGTGCATCCGTTGTCATGAGCCTCGATGGTCATACAGAGCTGGCCACATGGAGGAAGCCAATGGGTTGGTGAGATGGCCAGAGGAGGCCCCAGCTTTCGGTCAGAGAGAGGAAGACCTGCAGGGGCTCCCCCTGGTGGAGATACCACGCAAGGACTCTGGGGCTGACCCAGGAGCTGAAGACCAGCGCGATGCACCAAGCTTACCCAGGGAGGGTGGCCAACAGCCTGCCATATTGCCTCATTGCAGGGAGTGAGAAGGGAGATGACAGTCCCCACTATGTACCCTAAAGCCCCGCCCCCCATACCGTAGGTCTTCTGTAAAAATGTACAGGCTACCCAGTTCTCCTCCCTCAAATGTCAGTGCTATTGTGGATTCCTGGTGTCGGATGAAAAGCTTCTCAAACTAGAAAGCATCCCCACTCCAGGGCTGCCACAGGACAAGCATGGCTTCGCTTCACCAGTGTCCCTCTGGGGGGCCCCACTGAGAACTGCAGGAGTTATTCTAACATTCAATCAAGCATGGGTATATTATAGAATAGAAAGAAAAAGTTTGCATGACTTCAATAAAGCACACACAATACTGGAAGGAAATGTGTGGGCCACAGATTTGGGATAAGGGATCGAATGGTCTCTTTGCGATTTGCTTTCTGTCATTCTTCGGAAAGCGTGAGAAGCCTCACACTGGAGTGTTCTCCAACCTGTAGGCGACCACATTTCACCTCATGTCCCATTTTCATTTTTTAAAAATCCTGGGCCATCTTTATTGTTATTGATAATAACACTTTCTCCTGAAGTTGGCTCACTTTTTAAATTTTAAACGTATTTTAAAAGATAGCCATACATCACTCCTGTCAGCAAGTGGTAAGAGCTGATCTGGGTTAACCACACTTTCCTATCTAGACCCACCGACCCACAGGAGAAAAGCCTCTCTCACGTTATTGTATTTGTCCGGTCAGTTCCTCTCCTAAGTCCAGCTCTGCTTACTTTTTGAAAACAGGGTCAAATGCGGCTATTTTTATTCCAGCAGAAAGACAAATGCTGTCCTCTTTTTTGCTAGGGGACATATTTCACCCTCTGGGCGGCATCCTTTAGTCCTCTCACACAAACCCTGTGGTCAGAACTGAATCGCGCAGCACAAAACCCCAGAATCACTGAACAACACCATGATGAACTGATCAGGAAATGAGGAGCTGGTGAGCCAAGACAAAGGGCCCACAGACCTAGTTCCCCATGTGTCTTACTGTAGTGCCCGCCTCAGTTTCCACCCGGCATCCGCCCACCCAGTCCATGTCCACCCCGTCCCTGTCAGCTGAGAACAAATAAAGATGCATGTAGTATACTCGCCGTTGTTTATGCCTGGATCTCACTGCTCCCTCGCAATCTCCATGCCTTCTAGTTTTTCTGATTCTGGGAACACCTTCCTATTTAATCTTTCTCACTAGCCCTCTCACAGGTAGGACAAGGCAGGGCTACTTACCTTGGAGCCATAGAGATAATAAGGCTGGACATTGGCAGGTTTATCTCGTTGTGGTTCTTGGGTGAAAGGAATGGCAGTTCGGACAAAACTAGGAAAAGAAAAGAGATGGGGAAGGAGTTACATGGGTCCTACTATGACCCTGCATGGGACACAAGCCAGCAGGAGTCCCCCTCAACCAGGGAAGCTTCACACAGCACAACTGCACTGTCCCAGGCGGTAGCCTCCAAGGCACTGAACTCTTCTGACATCCTCCCACTCAACTACTGTCCCCCTCCCATCCTTCCCACAGATGGGCAGAGCTGCAGCTCAGACCAGCCTCAGCTCAGGGCTTGGGGCTGCTCAGAGGACACCGGGCAACAAAGTGAGTGTGCCCTGGGCCAGCAAAGGGCCTTTTCTAGGGGCCTGTCCCCCACCTCCAGTTGGATTTCAGGAGCTGGGTTCAGTAAATTCTTCCTATAAAAGGGCAGAAGGCAAATGTTTTCAGTTTTGCAAACCAGATAGTCTCTGCTATAAGAACTTCACTCCACAGCTGAGCGTGAAAGCACACAGCAGGCAGCAGTCAATCAATGAGCTTGGCTGAGTTCCAATAAAACATGATGCATTTCATATAATTTTCATGTATCACCAAATACTAGTCTTGATATTCTTTTTCCAATCACCCAAAAATCCATTTCCCATTCACAGGCTCTACCCAAATAAGTGGCAACTCCATGTGTCTATAGTTTTGTGGACTGGGTCAGAGATTGCTGCTCCTTGCTCAAAAATGTGCTAAAAGTCTTAAATCTTTGTACAAGTGGAAATCCGTCTTGCTCGGTGTACCCGGAGCCAAGCCCCTGAGGTACTGAGAGATCTGCAGACACATGCATCTTTGCACAGACTATGAGTACGGTTTCTTTTGCATCGGGCTATGAAGCTCTACAGGGACGAACAGGTCTTTTGTCTCAGTGCCTGACCCAGGCTGTGTGCTCCTTGCAGGAGGACAGCTCCATTCTGTTGTGAATGAGCCTGTTTTGTACACACACGTTCAGACAGGCGGCCATCCTGATGGATGTACAGTAAGATCATGGCACTCCCCTTCCTCAAACTCTTCCAGGGTTCAAAAATGCTTGATTCTGATGTGGCCTCCGGGGTAGTGTAAGGTCTCTCCCTGCTTGATCTTTCATGGCACCACTGCCCACTGCGTTGGTATGACCTCACCAACCTCTCAGTTCTTCAGAAATGCTGGCTGGGATTTTGTTCTCCTGCCACTTAACTTTCTTCCCAATCCTCCTTTGCATCTTAACTCCAGCATTACTTCCCTGAAGAAGGAAGCCTCCCTTGAGGTCTGCTTCACTTCCTGGACTGGACCAGGCGGTGGCTTTCGTCTCCCTTACTTACAGCTGCTGTACTTTTTGTCCCGTGACTGCCTGATCACCTGAGCCTCCTCTAGCCTATAGGGTCCAAGAGGCAAGGTAGTGCTTTCCTGCTCTGCACGACATCCTTGCCTCAGGCACAGAGCCTGTTCCCAAGGAGGGCTCCAAGAGATGCCGGTCACATTTCTGGGTGAAACACTGACCCCTCACCCAGCCCTGGGCCCCTCTGCACAAGGTCTCCCTCACCGGTTTGTGGACCCATTGTAGCAGTAGTTGGGGAGGAAGTCAAAGTTCAGCTCCCAGAAGACATGCAGGGTGATGCGGCCGTAGGGGGCCGACACATTGTGATTGGCCTCCCGGAACATGGCGTCAAAGCTGTCCAGCGTCATGTGCTTACAGAGCAGCCGGTGCGTGAGCCGGTTAATCTCCAGCAGCCACTCAAGCTCCTATAGACAGAAAATGGAGACTGCTGAGGACTTGCATGTAAGGCCCACCCGCGTGCACTTTATCTTGTGGGTTCCTTTCAGGCAGCTGAGAGCCCCTCAGACAATATCTTGGCCTTGTACCTGAGGACGGGGATCCTCCTACAGTGGCACAGACAGTCTTCTCCTGTTCTGAAAAGCAGAAGGAATCACCCGGCTATGCTAGGTACAACAGTGGGGTGGGGCAGGCTGCATGCCTGGCCCCTGGAAGGAGACCACCAACCGTGCAGACATCCTGTTTGCAACCGTTAGGGCAGAAAGCACATCTGCTTGCTTTCCAGTCTCTGCACTGGTGAGGGGAAAGCCTGTCCCTCAGTGTCACAAGTAATAGAAAAGAAAGCTGTGACTCTGTCACCAGAGGCAATTTCTGTGTCTTGCGGAGAGCAATAATTAGAGCTACCACCTTTTTGGTGCTTATTATTAGGCTGAGCCATATGGAGTTTGTTGTTTTAGGTCAAATGCTGTTGCATACTTGTAACTTCATCTGCTTCAAATTAATTCACATGCACTGAATTCTCATCAAAGCTCTGTGAGGTCAGTATTGCTACTGTCTTTACTTTGTGCATACAAAAAGGCAGGCTTTGCGAAATTAAGTAACTTGGCTTCAAACCCAGGAAACTGGGTCCCAAAGTAGACATTTTTACACACTCTACAATTTCTATGAGAATTTTTACAGGAAATGGAACAGAAAGTCTCCTGCTTTGGACTGCAGGCCCCTCAATCAGACAAGGGACAGCAAAGGTGAGGCTATAAGCCTTGGACGGGAACTCTGCAATGGGCCTTGAGGACCAGGGACCTATGGATGTTGCAGGCCTGGGCCACTTTGAATCCCCGTCAGGCAGAGCATGGGTCAGGGAGAATGTCTGAGCATGGGGGACCCTGCATTTGCTGGGAAACAGAAGCAGAGGGAAGTCCCTCAGGCTCGCTTTGCTTTCTTCTTGGCCTGTAACTCCTCAGCCACTGCTACTGAAAAGCACTAAAGCCCAGGAGAGAGTGAGAGAAAGAGAAGGCAGACCTAATGCTGTGGCACTTGGGACCACACTGACACTGTTTTAAGACATCTTTTGAGACAGGTGTGACTGTCCCTATTTCATAGAGTCGGGGAGAAACTGAGGTGTGTAAGGTCAAGGAACTTGCCCAAAATCACACAGGGAATACACAACAGGGCCTGGAATGTGAACCCAGCCCTTCTGATTCCAAATCGTGCATTCTGGCCCCGTGACACAGGTACCTGAATAACGACACAGCGCTGTCAATGTCTCTCAAAAGGCAGCTGTTGGTTTGTGATATAAACGCAGTGCGGCTCGCACCAGACAGCCCCGGGGGGATGGGTCGAGGGCCGGCTCTGGTGGTGAGGTAAGGCTGTCACAGGAGGCAGGGACTCAGCTCCCTCCCATCAGGCCCTGCCTCTGCTCCTCGGTCCACTCCGGGGGACTGAGCTCCGCCACTCTGGAACTCAGATTTGACTCTGGCTGTCAATTTAGGCTGCAGACTCTGCAGAAAGCTAGCAACCAGAGGCCACAGCGGCCAGACAGGCCACGGGAGGGAGACAAGCTGCGGTGCGGATGGAGCCCTGGGGCAGGCTGTCCTCGGCTGACAGAGGTGAACCTGCCCCTCTGATACTCCTCTGATGGCTGCCACGTCAGAATGGGCTAGGGTTGGCAAATCCTACATTTTCCAAAGACAGTAAAAATCTAGATTTCCATTCCATAGCAGCAGCCAGAGGAGTAAATCCCTAGCCCCTGTGTACCATGAAGCAATGAAGGATAGAAACACAGAATCAGCTTTCTGCTTTGATCTCTTGGGGCCTGGCTGGCAGCACTGTGCCCGTGTTCCTATTTGCTTAGAAAGGGCAATAAGCAGATAAATAATAAACTGGCAACTGTGAATGGCTTTATTCCTACACATCAGAGTCACCTGGCACATGGCGGCGTCCTATTTGGGGGGGATAATCAGAAATAAGAAACTGGGGAACAACTTCTGGCCTACGGATGCGTGACTTTAAGTTTCACAAGCGCTTCTCCGCATTTAGGAGGGAGCTGAGGAGCTGAGCAGGGTTCTCAACTCTGCTAATGTGGGATCAGGTGGCCTAGCAGGTAATCTAAACTCTGCTTAGCATCACCTTTTGGGTTTGTGCTGGCTTTAAATCAAGAGCCATGTGCTTGCTGGACACATGGCTGAGAGTACCCAGGCGCAGAAAACAGGAGAAAAGACCCCAGGAGCAGCTGAGGTGCCTCCTGAGAGCATCTGAGCTTTCATCAGTAGAGCCAGTTTACTGATGGACAACACAGAGAAGCAAAATGGGAAACTAGAACAGGCAAACAGGCAACATCAGAGAGGGAGTGGAAGGAACTAGGACACCTGAGCGTCAGCCACGCCCAAGTGCTGGCCAGCTGCGGAACCTCAAACGGATGAGAGAATGAGGAGCCTCAAGCTCAGGTGCGGCAATGGGGGACTTGCTCGGGCCTGCGGGGCTTGCAGATAGCTGAAGTGAGCTCGGCCCATCTAAAGGAACATGTAGTCATTTCCAGGCAATTGCTGCCAGCCGGGAACACCAGGCTGGCACTGTCAGAGCTTGTGAAATTTTATTTCAATTCTTCCAAATGTTGTACATTGGCTCAAAATTTCAAATATACCACGCAGCCTAAACAAAACACTGGCTGCGGGTTGCCACGTTCAGCTGCATCAGATGTCACCTAGACTCTTATTTGCTCAGCTGTGCAAAACTGGGTGACCAACTCTCTTCCAAGTCTACAGGTTCTCCCAGCTCGAAAACAGTCGTTTTCCTACCTCAGAGTGGAGGTTTTAAGGGTAGGAAGGGCACAGTACTTGGTTTGCAAGGAGACGGGAGCTTTTCAGACAAGGCAGGAAGGGGTCAGCTTGACCCTCATAGAGGAGCTCCCTGGGGCCTCCAGGTAAGGGTTGTTCTGAGTGGGCTGCTGCCTCCCTTCATAAACAAGGGTTTTCACTGCTTGTTTTGATTTTGTTCCCAGCTAACAGAACATTCAGTGCCTTCCAGAGGTGGGAAGAGGCACACACGGACAGACAGATACACAGGACATGCACTAATCTCTTTTTTCCGTAAGACATGCTCACTGTTGGAAAACTAGAAGATACAGGTAAACAAAAGAAGAAGAAGGAAAAAAACCAATTTCCCACTACTTGGTGCTAATCACTGCCAACGTCTTGGCACACACAAAGGAAAACTGTACTTCTTGAAATAGAGGTGGATGAATTATTTCCCAGAAGGATGCATGCAATTCTTGATCTCAGTGAGCCAGGACTCAGGTGATGGTGCAAGTCCTCATAAGAAACAGTGCAGAAAATTGTCCTTGACAGCACTGCATTCCAGTCCCAAATTTCCTTTTTCATAAACCACTAGTTATTAAATACAAGATAGTAGGCTAAATTCTTTCCAGATATTACCCTATTGTATCTTTCCAGCAATACTATGAGATGCATTCTAATACTTTCTCCATAGTATAGTCAAGGAAACAGGCTTGGAAATGCTAAGGTACCTGCTAAGATCACCCAGCTGGCAGATGGCAGGGCGAGGATGGGACCTCAGGTCGGTCTAATTCTGAAGTCCCAGTTCTTTGCTGCTTTGTTCACTTAAAAAAATAATTCTTTATTTTTAAGTAACTGTAAGCTTACAGGAAAGTTGTTAAAACAGCATAACCCGCATATCCTTTATCCCATTTCCTGAATGTTTACACCTTGCATGACCGTTGTACAATTATCTAAAGAAGAGATTAACTTAGGTACATATTATCCACTGAATATACGCTTCACTTAGATTGCATCAGTTTTCCCACTAAGACTCTCTTCCCCCTCTAGCAATCAGTTCAGGATCCCACATGGCATTTAGTTGTGAAACCTGATGTTTTAGTTGTCATTCATTTCTAATTGCTACAGTTTTAGATTTTTCCTTATCTTTCATGACATGGCATTTTTGTAAAGTATTATTCATTTTTTAAAACAATGACACTCCATAAGGTTTATTTAATATTTCCTCCTGATAAGACTGAGAGCGTGCATTTCGCCAAGAACACATGATGAAAACAACAATGTATCTCAGGACTTAGAACCCTGAGAAGTGGGGGATGGTGCCTGTCAACTTTCTCTACTGTAAACTTACCCTGCTCCCTTTGGAGTTAATAAATGTCTCAGGGAGTCACTCTGAGACTATACTGTCTTATTTCTTCTCAAAGCTCTTTTCTGAGTAATTTTTTGTATAGCAGAGAATTACGCACATGTTTACGGTTCTAGCCACTGCGGTGCTCAGTACATGGCATTAGGTGGGTGCTGTGCAACCACTACCACCATTCACCTCCGGAGATGCAACCTCCCTAACTGGATCTCCAGCCATTCAACACTAGTTACTTTTCCCTTGGCAGACACAGTTCAACTTTCTGTCTCTATGAATGTACCTACTGTAGGAACCTCACATTCAAGGAATTGTATAATATTCTTCTCAAGGTTTCCCACTAATCTTAGCTTGGACAGATTTTGCCCACAACTATTCTTAATGTGACATGCTAATAAATGATTTTTTAGTTTTCTTCATTCCTTCTACTCATCTGCTTTGGAGTATTAAAGTTTTCCTTTGATGAACTGAATGTTCAGCAGTAACGTTTATTCTAATTCTTGAAGTGAGAAAATAAAGCAGTTCCAATCACTGCTTTCTAGAACAAGGGAACAGGTCTGTTCTAAGCTTGTGTCGGATCAGAATGAGCTGCATAATGTACTGAGCAAGCGTAAAATGCCAATGTGGGGTCCCATGTTAAAAATTACTAAGACTTTCGCGATGGTAACAACAGAGCACTAAACCAATGTCACAGCCTGCTGGGTCCTCTATTACTGCCCCATGAAGTCTGCTGTGCCATCTCCTCGAGCTTCCTGGGACCATTTGCCTATTGCTCAGCACTACAGATCCTGCACACATGCAGCCATGCCCAAGGATGGGTCATCTCTAGAGATCTCAAGGAGATCCCCTCCTCTCCCTGGCCCTTGCCCCGTTGTTCAGGAGGACATGATTATTCTCATTCCAATTGAGTTTTTCTTTCTCCTGCCTTGTTAAGATAGGAGATCCACTGCTTCTCTTGCACTGACCCAGTATCAGCTATCAACAATCCCCGCTGGGCTTCTAGTCTCACCACCCCACAGTAGAAGGCCTACCAGCCCTCCATCTCTTACCACAATGGAGGTTAGGTCTTCACTCTCGAAGCGGCTGATGGCCTGGTCCAAGGATTTATACATGGCCGCAGAAATGCGCTGGGTGATGAGTCTGTTCAAGTCGATGGATCTACCCAACAGCTAGACGGCAGAAAGACGGGGCAGTTACTTAAGATTCATGCTAACATGTGACAACTAAATGCAATGCACTGAAAAGATATGGATTAAAATGAGAAATACTGGGACAAATGGGGACTGTGGGTAGAAAACAGCATTGTTAAATTTCCCAAGTGTGGTAATTTTATTTTGATTTCATAAGAGAATTTTCTTGTTCTTAGGAAGTACAAGCTGAGCTATGCAGTGGTGAAACGTCACAGTATCTGCAATTTATGCTCAACTGGTTAAGAAAAGTGTACTTACACTAACGTACACACATGTACACACAAATTGACACTATTGTGTGTATCTGAGCATATATTTGAAAGAAAAGTCAACTAAATACAGTCAAATGTTAATGACCATGAATCTGGCTATACGATAGGAAAGTGTTTATTGTGGTTTTCTTTCAACTTCCCTGCAGGCTTAAAATATAAAAAGTTGAAGAAAAACACCATTCACTCAGGCTATGGAAAAAGGCTTAGAGGGGACTCTACTCTCCCATAACTACGTCTGCTGGTATCCTAAATTCAGGCTTGAGGTTCTTCCTGCATCTGTCCTGTGCTCAAATCAGCCACAAGACAACAGCAGCCTCAGCAGTGGCCTACTTTGTGCATTCCTGGGGGCAAACTTAGCGAGCACACGGAGAGCCGATTAAAGGATGGAAAAGACAGCATCGGTTAATATCCACAGGGATACACACGAGCATGCTTGCACATGCTATGCAGATACCAATAAACATTTAGTAACCACCTGCTGTGTCCACTATGCTTTGCGGGCTGCCGGGTGATTGTTCCTAAGTGTTTTTTTCCTCGCTTTTCTCTTGGGGTAAATTTTCTACTGCTGACTAGGGGCCCACATTGTGATCGCACGTGCACACGAAGCCCACAATATTTAATATCCGGTGGCTAACGCTGGCTGCATGGTAACTGGCAGCAGTAATCTTCCGAGAGGCTGACGGAAAAGCTCCCACTGGGACTGCACTGGTGAAGGAGAAAGGGTGTTGATTCCTCTTCTGATTATTCCCTCCGGATTTCTGTTGGCAATGGGAGTGTCCAGGGTTTTCAAAGTCGAGTCCTTTGTTTTCACCATGCTCATCTTGGCCTCAGCTCCGACCCTTCACAGAGAGCAGGGGCCACAAAACGTACACAAAGGCCACGGCACCACCAGGCGGACCACGGCAGGTAGGGCACAAAGTCTTTGGGGGTATCTGCTAAGGCGTGTGGCTCATCTACACATTTTTAGACAAGTGTAAGTTTCTCAGCCCCTAGCAGTGATTCCTCTCCTCCTGGAATTAAATGTTAACAGAAACCATCCCACAGACGTGGAGCACAGTTTCCACCCCGGGTTTAACCCAAGGTGTTACATTTTAAAGGAGCCGCAGCCTTCTTTCACTTACACGAGCATCTAGGCTCCGTTCAGGGACAGATGACCCATCTCTGCATACCAGTGCTAATCGAAAGAAGTGGGTTCTAGTTAGTGACCTCAGGACAAAGGCTTTGGTGGCCACTAGCTGCCACAGGTGACCTGGAAATGAGTTGAGAAGCCTAAATCTTGCACCAAAGGAAGCTCTTGATTGTGAGAGTCTGAGGCTGTGTGACACCTATTCTTGGAAATCTGCACTAGGCCATTCCCAGGGCAGACACTACGGAGTCCCGACTCCTTGAGCTCCACGCTAACTTCCTAGATTCCCAGTCCCGCCTGCTGCCTGTCCCCTGTGGCTCTCCTTCACCGTACCTGGACATGCCTCTGTTTCAGCAGCGTTTCATAGCGGTTGGACGGTGGATATGGAATGATGACTCCATAATTCTTACATTCAGCTCGAAAACGTTTATCCAACAGGACACTGAAAAGAATCAAAGGTAAACAGGGTCAGTAAACACGACAGTGAATATCTCTTAATGTCCAGCCACATTGATTCCAGACCACAGGATCTACCCTAAGAGGGCTGTCTTGCATGTCTCAGACACAACTGCTATCTGCTCTAAAGCAGGGTTTCTGGAAGTACTTTTCAGCCATGGAAACTCAACATGTGAGAGAAAGCTTCTAAGTTAAAGATGGGGAAAGAGTCAAACTGCTTTTCTCTTTAATTCATTTACCAAAAAAGCAATTCTCTGCATGCTTAGTACATCCCAGGGAACATTCTGGGTACTGAGGACACCAAGTCCCTGTCCTCACCTTACATTCTACTGAAGAGAGACTGAGAGAGACTGGTACTGACTGGTATTGCGTAAGTAAGCAGAGGAATAAAATGATTTCTTTCTTTTCTTTTTGTTTCTTTCCTTTTTTTTGTAGTGTTGGGGACTGAACCCAAGCGTTTGCACTCAGCTACATCCCCGGCTTTTTTTTCTCATTTTGAGACAGTGTCTCACTAAATTGCCTCGGCTGGGCTCGAATTTGCAATGCTCCTCCCCGGCTTCTCAGAGTGCCAGGATGATAGGCACATCCACAAGACCCAGCTAAAATGATTTCTGACAACAGGAAACCTGTGCCTTTCACCAGGTGTGCGTGCACAGGCACACGCACACACACACAGTCACCTTGAACCCCACACCAACCCCACAAGTTGGGTGTACTATTATCTTCCACACTGAGGCACGGATTGCAGAGGAACAAGTGCTCTGAAAACTGTAAGTCAGGGTCACTCGGGGTTAGGAGGTCCGGGAAAGTCTCCTAAGTTTTGTGGGACAGAGACCTGAATGATAAAAAGTGGAAAGGTCTAGTGCAGTGATGGTGAAACTTTTAGAGAACTAGTGCCACACTGCAATCCAAACCCCACTTATTTATCTCAAAGTGCTAACGCTGCAATACTGAGGTTTTAGTTTAAGAAAAAAACCTCACAATTAGCATCTTTTGTCTTAAAAGAAAAACACAGTAATACGTGTGCCACAGGCTCCCCACCACTGGTCTCATGGAAGGCGATCACAGACACCGTACACTTGTTCTGTCTGAAGAAAGGAGAGCTGGCTGGCGTGGATAAAGGTCAGGCTATGCTGGAAAGAACGCTGCAGAAATGAACTTATCACGCTGGTCCAGGGGCAGGCTGCGGGGCAGCACACGTGCCAGCAGGGGCAAAATGTATCTTAGATGTGCCTGGAAGCCATTTAAAGGTTTTAAGCAGGTAAGAGACATAAAGTATATTGTGTTATCCAATATAGCAGCCACCAGCCCCAGATTTCGTGTGTGTGTGTGTGTGTGTGTGTGTGTGTGTGTGTGTGGTACTAAAGACCAACCCTAGGAGCACTCTACCACTGAGCTACATCCCTGGCACATTTTATTTTTTATTTTCAGACAGTGTCTTGCTAAGTCACCCTGGCTGGGGTCAAGTGTGCAATCCTCCTGACTCAGCTTCCCATGCAGCTCGATTGCAGATGTGTGCCAACACACGTGGCCACAGGTGCGCACTGAACACCTGAAATGATGCTGGTCCAAATTGAGATGTGCTGTAAAATACATCCTAGATTTTGAAGGCTTACAGAAAGAAAAAAAAAAAAAGGAATGAAAGAGAATCTCTAATAATTCTTAATTATATGTTAAAATTATAGTGTTTTGATGTGTTGAGTTCGGTAAGATATGCTACCCAATTAATTTTACATATTTCCTTTTCCTTTTAAAATACAGCTACTGTAAGTCCCCAACTTATGAACAGCTGAGCTGCAGACTCTCACAGGTGTACTGTATAAGACTCACTTTGTCAAATTATGAATGAATCTGCCTTATGAACATTCTTTCAGAACGGAACTCATTCGCAAGTCGGGGACTTACTGTTCTAAAATGTCTTCAATGGCCGCTGTAGCTCCCATCTGTGGTGCCTTTCATGTCTTACTGAGTGGCACTGACCGAGGTTACTGTGCCCTCCTGTGCTTTCTCCCCGTTTTCCAACCTCCCCTAACTTCCCACTGGTCTCACAGGAAGTGGTGTTGACTCAGGGCTGTACTTCTGGTGAGGGCATTTTAGAGACTAAATATACAGAGGACTGAGTGTGTAACAGGCCGAGTCTGTTACAACTGGATTGATATTTGGAATCACAATAGTCTTCGAGAAGTTGGCAGCTTAGCTCATAGGACCACATCCTATCCAATCCACTTTTCTTTTTCTTTTTTGAGACAGGGTCTCAGTATGCAATTGAGGCTGGCCTGGAACTCACTATGTAGCCCGAGCTGGCCTCAAACTTGCAGTGATCCTCCTGCCTCAGCCTTCCGAGTGCTGGGGTTACAGGTGTGTGCTACCATGCCCGGCTCACTTGCATTCATTAAAAACTGCTCTGTGACAGGTGGTGTCACTGTGCTTCCTTAAAATCCTAAATATATGCTCACTATAGGTCCAACTGTAAGAGTCATTTGCATGCATCCTATGCTGATAGCAACTTGTATCAGCTGTACTCGGACTCCTATTTGAAATATATCAGAGCAAATTCAATTGTCAGAAGCAGAACCATCCCAATTCTTTCCATGAAAGAAAAACAAGGTCAGGGACTATTCTTGAAATTACTGGTCAGTCCATTTGGATTTCCAACAAGAGTATTACTTATAAGATAATCTGAGGTTTTTCTGGACTAGTACTACTACAGGTTAAGGCCAGGAACTCACAGGGGCCTTGCATTTAAATCCACGCATTTGGGCAACACCACTGAGTCCCACACTTCTGATTCAGACTTCTTCGCCGGCCTCCCATCTGGCTTCACACACCTATCCTTGCTCACCTCCATTCCATTCTCCACACCTCCATAATCTTAAGGAGTGAACTTTTGAAATGGAAAATCAGACAAAGTCACTGCTATGCCTCTGCCACCATTCTGTGTGGCTTCACTCCTGGAACAGGATCTGGCTCTGCCGCCCTCTCCGGCTTCATCACACAGTCCCCCCTTGTGGCCTTGGGTGCAGTGACAGTCTCGAGTCCCGCAAACCCTCCCTACACTCTTATCTTAGGTGAAGTTACACCACAGGGGCTGCACAAGAAGTTCCTTCTGCTTATAATTTCCTGCCTCATTTTCACCTCGTCTAATTTAACTCCTAAGATGTTGCTTCCTTAAAATGACCTTTGACGGCCTCTCCCAGACCCTAGGCCAGGTTTAAAATGCTACATGGGTCTCAAGCTTGAGTCTGAGGGCAGCCTGAACCGCAAAGCGAGACCCATGGGCTTTGCCTTCACTGACAGCGCATGAGCTCCTTTGTCACTTTCGTCAGTGTCTGTCTTCCCGTAGGACTGCAGGCTCTGCAAGGTTAGTACTGTATCTGCCTTATTTCCCTTTTTAATGTATTCTAGCACCTTGACCAGGCCACGGAATTGCTCAATTGTCCTTAGATGTTGCAGAAGGGAGAACAGAGAACCACGTCTACCAAGAACCAGTCTTTGTGGGCTCTCCTACCTGCCGGCCATAGCTTTGTAGTAGGCAAAGATCTGGTCCGCCAGCTTGTAGACAAACTGATCAAAACACAGGTTCACCTGGTGAAGAGGAAGAGGAAATGTCAGTGATGTCTGTCTAGTTTTATCACAGAAACGTAAAGAGGGCGGTGGGCGAGACTGCGCAAAGTGTGTCCTACAGCAACGTTAACAGCTGCGAAAGAAAAAAAGCAAGGAAGGAGAGGCTGTGGCTCCATAAGTCTGATCACTTGCTCCCAAGGTCTTCTGTTACTCAACAGATAACACAAAGTCCTGGGCTGTCATGCAGCAGCCCGCGTATACAGCGGGCGCAGCAGCAAGCACCCACAGTCCCCTGCGGTGACTCCTGGCAGGCTGCTGACTCAGTAGCAGCAGCCTCACCTGCCTCATCTGTTTCTTTGCTGATAATCTTTGTTTTTTCCTTTCCTTTCATCTTATTTTACTTGACAAACTTAATCATGAAGACTCAGAAACGTAAAAGCTCCTTTCTTCAAACTTCTTGTTTTTAATGCATTCCAGTATTTCATCACAGCCAAGGTACAAGACGAGTTCAAAGCAGGCACAGAGCATCAAAACCACATCTTCCAATGGCAGCCGGGGCTAGAAAGGGCCAAAGTGGGACTTCAGAGGGACAGGGCTCTGGTGGCAGCAATACGCAAGGAGACATCCTACATAGCTGATTAATTTTTGGTTCCTATTCGATTCTCAGCTCTAGAAGGTCAACTCTTTGACAGCTTTCATCATCTTTTATTGGCTCCTCCTCCTATTATGCAGAAAACAAAAACACTATGCCTAGTGCTGCCTTCCTACCCCAGTAACTGAGGCCTCAGTCTGGACTTTGAGCTCCAAGGTCCCCAGCAGGTTCCACTCCAGGCAAAGAGGCTACAAGGCCAAAGTGGATGTTGACCTGGACCCAAGAGGCTCCCCTGCTAGAACCAGCTCTGAGAGCTCTGCCCAGATTTCTTGGGCCCCTTCCAGGGCCACATGGCCTCTTCTCTGGGTTCGCCGCTGAGGTTAAACTGCACTGAAGGGTATGAGCCCCAGGTCTTCGGCTTGCCTAAGGGTGAGGGTTTGCGGCGAAGGTGGGACAAAGCTTGGGTGTCTATATGCACACACAAGAAGCCCTTCACGGTACAGGAACAGTTTGCAGATGAGCAGAGAAAGAAAGCAGGCCACAAACTCTGTGTGTGTCTCAATTTGTACACGATTACATGTGGTAACCATGGTGACTAGGAAGATCACTCTTCCGAGTAAGTACATCACTAATCCCCCACTTTATGCTACTAGCTACAGATTTGCAAAGTTCAGCCTCTCAGGAAAGCGCTTCAGGAACAACAGCAGGATGACACTTGCCTCAGCTTCGATCTCATCGTACAGGAACTGCTTCTTAAACTTGGTCAGAGCGTAGTAGGCGCTGTCGTTGTACAGATCCAAGGGGTAGAGGACATACCTAAAGAGGAGACACCAGGGCTAGCAGCTTGCTAAGGCTCTCACTAAAGGCAGATTTACAGAGGATGAACGGAGTTAGGAGGGAGGAGCCCTCTGCACTCCCTGGGGTCCCCCAGTGCCTCTACACAGGAAGGACTCCCTCTACATCTGCCCAGGGAAATCCTAAGTCCAAATGCCAATGAAGTGAAGCCCTGAAAACACTGGCTTGGAACGAACAGAAATCAGGTGGCAGCTACGGATACTAGCTTCCTCATTCCCAGAGATGGTGATGAGCCTGGCTGCTATGAGCCTGAGTCAAGGGAAGACAGCTGGGCTAGGGAACTTCTGAGTCCATCTGGAAGGCTGAGGCCAACAACTGTGTCGACCTGGTCGTTGGCCTGAGCTTCCCCCTGGGGGGGCCACACTGCCTCACCGCTAGTCCACTCAGTGCTTTCTTCTGGAAAGAATGGAGCTTCCTGGAAAACCATGAGCTGGCCTTGCACCCCAAAGGACCGCCCTGTTCCCCAGTCCTGCCTCTTACTCCATCATGGAAGGCTCTTTGGTTTCCAGGATATGGTCCGTTAAAATCCAGGGCATGGACATCTCAATGGGAAACTGGATTCGCCGGCCCATGGTTAACTCCAGGAAGAATTCTCGGAACCAGAGCTGGGAGAGGTCGCAACACTGCTGCAGGGCTTCTGAAAACGGAAGGAAAGGGCCTTGGGTTACCCTAGAAAACTCTAAACTTCTTAGTTCCTGCTGTTTTTACTAACTAGTACCACTTTTAGCATCACTGTGCTAGGACCGTGGCAGGTGCCGCATCAACAGACACTGCCGTCTCCAGCTTGGAGGCTAGCTTAGCATCCACTGGAAAATGGCATTTGTTACACTTCACAGGTAGGGGCAGTGCCTGGGAGAGGGATAGGGACATTTTAGAACTCTGGGTCCCCCATCATTTCCACCAGCCTCCTACCGAGCCAACCTGAAAACGCACCCCAAGTTAAAAAGTATTCCCACTACGCCAATACTATTGTAACGGCATATGGGGTTGAGCCTCCCTCACCCCCTCCACGTGGCAATTCTGGATCCCTTACCATGTAGACGCCTTCAAAACCCTACCTGGGCCACTTTCTAATGAAGAACCACACACTGTTTGTTCAAATCACTCTCACGAACGTATTAAGATTCTCACGTCCCCGGGATGCCACGTTTTCCCTAACCTGTCCTATGCACCCCAAGAGGCAGAACAAGAAGAGAGAGCACAGAATTGGGGTGCAGCCTGGGGGTCTCTAGGCTAGGAACAGTGACACCAGTGAGCTAGTGGCCCACTCACGCTCGCTTAGCAGCAGAACTGTTCAGAGCTGGGGGTGTTCCTTCGCGGTGCCAGGCTTGCCGGCCCTGCGCACTGTGACAGTACGAACGTGCTTTGAGTTCCCTTTGAGTTCCCTTTCCTAAGGACTTTGCGATAAATGAACCACAAGTATCCACCAAACTGAGCTTTCAGAATGGCTGCACCGAACGTGGCCTTCTCAAGCTCCCAAAGTCCACCCAAAAGTGTTTTCACGTTTCTTTTCCTGCTTGGTGGTAGAATATGCCCCTGATCGGATTCGTGATCAGGTCTCTTTACAATTTCTAACCTGGCAGCCAGCTGCTTCAAGGACCGGGAGCGCCACAGTCCCCCCACCCGGCCCAGGTGCCGCAGCTTACCGCTGATATTGAGCAGGTGCGTGAAGAAGAAAGACTGCTTGTGGAAGTCCTCAATGGCGAGGACGATGGGTCCATCCAGGCTGCTTCTCAGGGTCTTCTTGGAGCCGCTTTTGTCTGCGATGAGTGACTCAAGCATGGTGCGTACCATGTAGAGCTTGAAAGAGAAGGTGAGACAGGGTTAGGGGCTGGACCTCCATCCTGAGAGGGAAGCTGCTTTATGCTGTATTTCTTTTCTGCTCTTAAAAGAACGGTCTTAAGGAAGCACCAGTTTACATGGAGAAGCAAATTTGGAGCTGTGAAAATTTTTGTTTTCTTTTGCAGTGCTGGGAATCAAACCCAGGGCTTCACGCATGCTAGGCCAGCGTTTTACCACTGAGCCACATGTCCAGCCCTTGGAGACAGGCCGTCCTGGGAAGGAGAGGCCCCACGACATCCCTGTATAGTTCAAGAAAGCCCAGGAAGAGGTTCCTGCCTGCCCTGCTCAGCCAAGGGCATGGGCATTGGAGGAGAACCTCATTCCACGTTCTAAAGTCACTGCTGCTTTCCCAGATAGCCATGGCAGCATCCTGGGTGGAGCACTGGACTGGGACGCAAAAGACCCAGGTTCAAGGCCAGGTACTGCCACTGACTTGCTGTGTGACCTTAGGTGCCAAAGTCCCCACTCTGGGCTTCAGTTGTCTTACCTAACAAGGGGGGCGGGGACTAGATGCTTTCTCATACCAGATCCTTTCAGCTCTAACATTCTGAGGACTGCACAATGGGTAAGATCAGAATACTGTAACTCCCCCCAACCACCTTAGGTTTCTGATCCTCAACGTTTTGAATCCATGAGCGATGGTGCCCTCTGGTGGCCTGGGCTGCATGCACAGCCTGGCCGAGAATCTGGGTGGACCATGGGTTAATATAGGTACTTACACCAGAGGCTACTAGACAGCTACTCCTATTATACAGAGCCCTACATGCGAAGGGCACAAGAGCAGTGGGGTTGCTCTCTCTGCTAATCTAGATCTTTCCACGTCATTTGTCTGCATGTTAGGGCTGCAGGGAGCCTGAAGGAGCCGGGCTGGTCCGTGCCCAGGGCCTCCTGGAGAAAGGTACCCAGACCAACCCAGCCAGGCGGAGTGATACCAGGGATCGGCAGCCTCTTCGGCCCTGTGTGCCACCAGTGGGGTGAAACAAAGCCCTCGGGGACCACTGGCAGGCCTAAGACATAGGTAGGAGAGAAGGAAGAGGGAATGGGAGGGCAGGAGAGACAGGGAAGAGGGAGAGAGAGAAAGAGAGAGAGAGAGAAAAGCGAGAGGTATTGTATACGGTGGGAAAGCCATCGCGACTGCTAGGGCCACTTCCGAGACGGTCCAACCTCCCAACATCCATGCTCCTCTCTGGACCTGGCCTGGGTCTCCCGCCACTGCCTGGCATTGAGTGGGCCTGACAGCCACTGGACCCTGTGACTGCCACCCTGAGCCGGGCTTCCCTTTACAGGGAGGACAAGCGTGACAGACAGTCCACCACCTGCGACCCTGGTGCCCACCAGGTCTCTCTGGCCCCAACACCGAGACACACTTTCTAATGCCGGCCTTCAGTGTCCTCAAAGGATTCCCTGTGTCTCATCTGCTGTAACCGCTGACTATCACCTAGTTCTAACTACAGGAAAACTGGTTTGTCCAGAGGAGGGGCTGTTCTTTTCCCACCTACTCAGAGCACTGAATTCGCTGGACAGGCTCTGGGAGGAGCCCACGCCCCTTGTGCTCTGAGGGCCACCGAACAGCCCTGGGGCAGGAGTCAGGAGACCTGGGTGCTTGTCCCACCTCTACCTGGGACTCGCCTTGTGACTTGGACAAGTCACTTCTGCTTTCTGGACCTCAGTTTCCCCACCTATGAGTTAGGGGAGGCGATGTTTATCTCCTAGGGCTCTTCCGGTCCTGGATGTCTAGGGGTGCATTAAGGATGTCTATGTTACCCACATGCCTGCTGGATCTGGGCTGAAGGTCTGTGACCTGCCACTCTATTACCCACACCAGTGCCCCCTCCCTCCATGGCTGCGCCCCACACACAGTGCCTCTGGTCCCCTCTCATCTTCGCTCCTGTCTCAGGTCACACAGAAGCACCCGGAGGCCCCGCCCAGCGGCACCAGGGCTCTGACCCTCCATGCTGCACAAGAAGCTTCCGTGGGACACATCTTGCCACTGGCAGAGGACATGCAGGACGTGAAGTCAAGGAAAGCTACGATGACCCTGCAAAGATCTCACTCTGCCCAGCCCCAGCCCCAGCCCCTGCCAGACAAGGACACACACACAGGGGAGGGTTCAGGAGGAGTCAGACGACCAAGCTCAGAGGCCTCAGAGCAGAGGCTCATGGGTCTGTGCAGTGGGGTTCCCAGACTGGGCCTTCCAGAGCGGGAGACCTTCAAACCTGCAATGAGATCAGTCTGCTTTCTTTTAGTACAGAAAAAGGCAGACTGGGAACTACTTATCCTTGTGTAGGTGGCAAGAATTTAACCCCACCCCTCAGTGTATTTGCTTTCCCTTTTCCCCTTGTAATTTTCTGACCGCTTTACCCAAGTCACAGGCTACTTTTTAATGTGCAGAAACACCAGTTGGCAACTCTGAGTACTTCCCACCACTAGCCTTTCCCTGTGAGGTCAAGGGCACTCTATACGGGTGGTTCTGGGAGATGTTAGAGTAAAAAAGGCAGTGTTTTGTTAGTAACATGAGCTCATTCCACAGTTTCATTTTTCTGAGAGGATAGTCAGGGTCAGACAGTTCAAGGTGCCGCCCAAGGTCACACAGCCCGTTGGAGGTAGAACTTGCAGATTTCCATGCTAGGGTGCCACTGCAGAAGGCAGCGGGGTTTATTTAAAAGGGACAGGGTAGCTGCATACAGATTCTACCTTAAACTCCTTTTGCACTTTGGAATCTGATTTTAGGGGCTAGGAGGTACTGGACCAGGTCAACGTAATATTACCCCTACTGGTCAGAATAGACAACTGAGGCACAGAGAGATCGTGTAACATGCCCAAGGTCACACAGGTGTCTAGGACGAGAATCCAGGTCTCCTGAATCTTAGGCCAGTGGTCTTTCTTCCTATATCATGACAAGGTGTCAGAAGAAGGCCAGAGCAGCTGTTCCACCCTGCGCCCCCGATCAGTGAGCCCCAGTCCTGCTGCCCTGTGGTCCAGCCATGATGACCGCGCGAGACCCAGCTGGCCTGAGAGTCAAAGCAGCCGGCCTGAGCCTGGAGCTGCTTACCTGGGTGCTGGATGGCCCCACGGCACGCCGGGGCACCTTGATGTCAAAGCCACCTTTGGGGTCCTTCTCTCCTCTCAAGCACGGGTCATTGGGGGGCTCCCGGCCCCCCTCCCAGTCACAGATGGTCTTCCGAATGGCCTGCAGGACACTGTGGAGGGACAACTGAGACTCAGGCCAGCTCTTGACCCCGGAAGGAGGCTCTGCAAGTGTCCCAGGACCTGCCTCAGAACTCCTGGGGTTTCTGTGGTGCACACCCATTTCTGGTCCCATCCCAGAGACGCTGATTTAACAGTCAAGGTGCAGTCAGGAATCTGACATCTCAGTGAGTATCTTGCATACTTCTGGGGCCCACTTCATGTTTTAAAGTTCAGATCCAGGCCATACAAATGCATAGGACTAGAGGGAGGCAGGAGGTGATTTTCCCTTTTGGGGTATAGAGCAGTCTCATTAATCCAATTAAATATAGGTTTATTTAAAGTTTTAATAGTTTAGCCTTGGTGCCGACTTCTTCTGCACTGCCAAATACATAGATCTACGTGTGGATTATCATATTTTGTTCTCCTATACCCATGGGGACAATAGCTATGAAGTAGGTAACATCATCCCCATTTTACAAATGAAGATGACTGAGGTTTGGAGAAGTAATGTGACCACATTCCCAAAGCTATTAACACTGTGGTGAATCTGACTTTAAACTCCGAGACTGAGGCTTAACTCACCGCAAATGTTCAGTCTCTTCAGAAGGCCTACTAGAACTTGCTGGATAGGTTTGATTACATTTAGAGATTAACCAGGTAAAAGACTGAGCCAAGAGCTTCCTCTCTCACCTGTGCCTAGCACCCCTTATTTCTGATGTTCCCCTGAAGAGGGCCATCTAAAATCCCACCTGATGAGGACGTTCTTCTTCTTGCGTACTGCCTGTCTCAGGGGCTCCCGCAGGGTCACCTGGGCAAAGTCCTGCAAGGCTGCGTAGATGGTATTCCGGATGGCTTGGTTGAAGACGCTCTCCATCCTGCCCATGAGCACCTGCAGGCCCTTGATCATGGCGATCACCTGGCCGGACAGAGATCTGGGGTCAGGTTCACCATGCCTCCATACACCAGCTTGTCCACCACGCTTCAACCACACTGCAGGAGTGTGAGAGATATTCAGGAACACCAAGCCAACCCCATTCAAAGTGCAGGTTGGTGACCAGGTAAAAAATGCACACCGAAGCCGGGCATGGTGGCACACACCTGTAATCCCAGGTGTACTGTACTCAACAGTGGTGCCTGAATGATTTGATAACCATATGCAAACGAAGTTGGAAGCCTACTCTATATCATGTAGCAAATTATCTCAAAATGGATCAAAGACCTAAACGTAAGAAGTAAAACTACAAAACTCTTAGAAGGAAATGTGTGTACACTTGTGCCCTTGGGTTTTGTCTGTTTTCAAATTGACAAAAGAAAAGCAAACTGGACGTCTGGATATGAAAATTTAAAACTTCTATGCTTTCAGAGATACCATCCAGAAAGTAAAAAGACAAACTATGCATGGGAAAATAATTTCAGTGATATAGGTACTTGATAAGGGACTTATATCTGGAACATATAAAAACTCTTACAACTCAACTCAACAACAGGACAAAACCCCAATTAGCCATTGTGTGGTGGTACATTCCTGTAATCTCAGCACTCAGAGGGTAAGACACAGAAAGATCAGAAACTTAAGCCTAGACTGGGAAATTTAGCAATTTAGACTATATATCCAAAAAAAAAAAGGTGACTTCCAGGAAGATGGGAGAGTAGTGAACAGCAGAGAAATAGCCTCTCCCAAGATTTGGTGTTCAGATGCTGGAATATACCCATGCAAGGAAGAGAAGGAGGACAGCAAGAAGAGAAGCGGATCAGCAAGAATCTGAAGCAAGAACTGAAGACCATGGGGAGAACAAAGACAGAACTCAATGCAGAAGAAAATGGCAGTGGGGAGTGCCACAGAACCAGGGGCTGGTGCAAAGAAGAAGCTACTTCCCACGCCCAATAAATTGAAGAAATAGGATCGTGCAACATACTCAAAACACCAAAGCCAGCAACACCTAGAGGATATCTCTGAGTAGTCATTTCCTAAGGCTTCTCTATACTAGCAATAAAGCCACCTGCCATAAGCAATTTACAAGCATTAATTCAGGAATTAAAATTTAAAAATAAAAAAGAGAAGACACAGAAGCAAGATACAGTACCAGATTTCAAGCTCACCAAAGGCAAACCAGGGGGCCGTTAGGCAGAACAATTTGAAAGCTACCCACACAAAGTCTCCGAAGTGGTAACAGCAGAAGTAATAAAACAGATGAATGAGGCTCTAGAAAAAAAAAAAATCAAACCAGAAATAATCTCTCAGATAACTATAGAGATGGTGACCATAATGAAAGACATGGTTAGAGACTCTACAGCAGATATAGATTTAAAAAAAAATAGAGGAGCTTAGGAAGATGAAAGAAACCATCAACACCCAATATAGGAAAGGAAATCCATGAAACAGATATCCAGGAGAGTAAGAATTCCATTGAAAGTACATGCAGCAGAATAAACCAATGTGAGGCCAGAATATCAGATATGGAAGACAGGACTATGGCTAGCAATCACAAAAAGAAAGATTTCTCAAAAATAGCATGGGACTATGAAAAATCAACCCAACAGCTGCTAGACGATGCAAAGAAGAATAATATAAGATTTATCAGAGCCAACAAAAAAATGAGATAGTGCAAACAAATTTAGAAACCTATTCACAAAGGTAATGGTAGAAAACTACACAAGCATGGAAAAAGAAGTTGACACACATGCAAGTGAGGCATATAGAACTCAATTAGTCACGATCAAAAAAGTCTATACCAAGGCATATAATAGTCTAGGTTCCAAAAATTCACTACATGGACAGAATATTAAAAGCTTTTAGAGAAAAGAAATAAATCACCAATAAAAGAAAGCTCATTAGAATTACAGCAGACTTTTCAACACAAACCCTCAAGTCAAGGAAAGTTTAGAGTGTAGTATTTTAAGCCCTAAAAGAAAACAACCTCCAATCCAGATTAACACATCCTGCAAAACTATCTTCAAAACTGATGGAGAAGTAAGATACTTCCATGACAAAGAACACCTGAAGAAATTCATGACCACCAGAACAGGACTCCAATATGTTCTGAAGGACATTCTAGGACTAAAGCTCCATGAACCCCAACAGAATGAATACATTAGGCAAGACAAGTAGTTAAATAGAAAGGAGGGGGAAAAAAGGGAACCAACAACGGAAAAATAACATGTCAGGGATAAGTCAATACATATCAGTTACAACCATCAATGTAAATGGTCTCAATTCACCAATCAAAAGAAACAGACTGACAGAATGGATCAAGATGCAAGAACCAACAATATACCACATACAAGAAACATATTTTATTTAAAAAGAAATTCATAGAGTGAAAATCAAATGGCAGAAAACAATACTCTATGTGACAGAGATCTGGAAAAAATCAGCGGCAGCTATTCTATTTGCAGACAAAGTGAACTTCAAGCCAAGACTAGTCAAAAGACACAAAGAAGTTCATTATATACTTGATAAGGAAAAACTCCAAGAGGAAGAGATAACAATCATAAAGATATATGCACCAAATGCACCAAATATATGCACCAAATACCAAGCATACTCTACTATTAACAGACACACACACACAAAATCAAATAAGCACTAATACAACTATAATGTGGACCTCAATACCCCACCGTCACAAACAGATCAACTAGATGAAAAACCAACAAAGAAATATCAGAACTGAACCAAACTTTTGAACAAATGGACTTAGTAGATGTATACAGTGTTCTACCCCACGACATCAAAATACACATTCTTCTAAGTAGCACAGGGCATGTTTTTGCAAACAGACCACTGTATACTAGCTCATAGCACATGCTTAAATAATGCAAGGAACTGAAATTATCCCATGCATATTATCAGATCATAGTGCAATGAAGTTGGAAATCAATGGCAAAAGAAACCACAAAAACTTCATAAACATGGAAATTAAATAACACATTTCTGAATAATCAGTGGGTCACAGATGAAATCAAAGAAGAAATTAAGACAGTTTCTACAATTAAATGATAATGCCAACACAACATACCAGAATTTATGGGATCCAATGAAAGCAGCCCTATGAGGGAAAGTTATAGTGGTAAATTTTCTTATATCAGAAAAACAGAGTAAGCTCAAATAAACAACCTCATGTTGAACCTCAAACTTCTAGAAAAAGATGAGGAAGTCAAGTCCAAAGCTCATATGAGGGAGGCAATTATAAAGATCAGAGCAAAAATTAATGCAATGGAAACTAAAAAAGCAATACAAAGAATTAATGAATCAAAGAGTTGATTGTTTGAAAGATTAAATAAAACTGACAAACCCTTAGCCAAGCTTATCATAAAAAGGAAAGAAAAGCCTCAAATCCATGCAATTAAGAATGAAAAGGACGAAATCACAACAGACCCTGCAGAAATCCAGAAGATCATCAATGCCTACTTCAAGAAACTGTATTCTCAGAAGATGAAAACCCAGAAGAAATGGAGAGATTCCTAGATACATATGAATTACCAGAGCCAAATGAAGAACACATAAAAATTCTAAATAAACCAGTATCGGTCAATGAAATTAAAGGTGTAATTAAACACTGATCAACAAAGAAAAGTCCACACTCTGACAAATTCACTGCTGAATTCCACAAGAAATTTAGAGAAGAACTAATGCTGTTACTTTTCAAACTCTAACAAAATCGAAAGGGAAGCAACACTCCAAAATTCATTCCTGCATGACAGCAAAACCAAAGAAGATCCAACCCAAAAGAGAAATACAGGCCAATCTCCCCAGTGAACATAAACACAAAAATCCTCAGTAAGATTCTGGCAACTGGAATGCAGCAAATCATCAAGATTATAAACCATAACAAAGAAGAATTCATCCTAAAGATGTAGGGACGGTTCAACATGCACTAATCAATAAACATAATGTATCATATTAAGAGATCCAAGGAAAAAGAACCATATAATCCTCTCAACAGATATAGAAAAAGCATTTGGCAAAGTCCAACAAGCACTCATGATAAAAACCCTACAAATATTAGAATAGATGGTCTGTACATCAATCCGATAAAAAGCCAATCTATGATAAACAGCTAACATTATACTAAATGACAAAAACTGAAAGCTTTCTTTTAAAATCAGAAACAAGACAAAGTTATCCACTATCACTACTCTTATTCAATATAGTTCTAAAAACATTAGCCAGAGGAATTAGACAAAACAGTAATGAAAGGAATAAGGATAGTCAATGAAGAAATTAATTTTTCATTATTTATGGATGACATGATACTCTACATAGAAGACCCCCAAAACTCCACCAAAAGACTTCTAGATTTAATAACCAAGTTCAATAGTGTTATGGATTGTGTCTGGATGACGCCCCTCCCCAAAACACTCATGTGGTGATAAAGGGTGGGCTTTTCAAAAGTGGCTGAATGTAGCATTTGTGATTGATTCATGACCCAATGCTGGGATTACAGGTGTGAGTGCTACACCCATTCTAAGGTAGGTAGCCTGCATACACTCTAAAGGACAAAAAAGAGTCTTTTCTCTCACTCTCTCTCACTTCTTGCTTCTATTCTTTTCCACCACCATGAACTGTTGCCGCTCTGCCATGTGCCACACTGCCTTGAAGCCAGCTGATTATGGACTGAAACCTTTATAAGCTATGAGCTAAATAAACCTTTTCTCCTTTAACTGGGCTTTGGGTATTTTGTCTGAACAAGGAGAGAAAAATAACCAAGACAAATAGCATAGCTGGCTACAAAGTCAACACTCAAAAATCAATAGCATTTGAGTACACAAATAACACACTGACTGAAAGAGAAATTAGAGAAATACCTTTCACAATAGATACCAAAAAAAAAGAAAACATAGGAATCAACCTAACGAAGAATGTAAAAGACCTTTACATTGGAAACTCAGTGCTCTGAAAAAGGAAATCAAAGAGGACATCAGGAAATGGAAATATATCCCTTGTTCTTGGGTAGGAAGAACCAATATAGTGGAAATGATCACACTTCCAAAACTGTTATACAGATTTAATGCAATCCCAATCAAAATACCATCAGCAAATCTCAGATTTATAGAAAACAATCCTAAAATTCATTTGGAACCAGAAGAGACCTAGAATAGCAAAAGCAATTTTGGGCAACAAAAGCAAGGTAGGGGGCACCACTATCCCTGACTTGAAATTATACTATAAAGCTACTGTGAGAAAAACAGCATGGTACTATCAAAAAAGGACCTGATGATCAGTGGAACAGATTAGAAGATGCAGAAACAACTCCAACCATACTCAGCCACTTTATCTTTGACAAAGGAGCCAAACACCTTCACTGGAAGAACAATAGCCTCTTTAATAAATGGTGCTGGGAAAACTGGCTTTCCACATGCCAAGGATTAAAATTAGATGCATATCTTTCATCATACATGAAGCTAAATTTGAAATAGATCAAAGTTCTAAATATTAAAACAGGAACACTAAATCTTCTGGAAGATAAAATAGGCAGAACTTTTGAAGACATTGCTGTAGGCAAAGAGTTCATGAACAAAACCCTGATCACACAGGAACTGTCACAATCAACAACTGGGATCTCATCTTGTTAAAAAGCTTTTGTACAGCACAAAAAACCACCAACAGAGTGAAGTGACAACCCACAGTGCTGGAAAAAATTTTTGCCAGCTGTTCCTCGAAGGATTAATATCAAGAATATACAAAGAACTCAAAAAAAAAACAAAAAACAAAAAAAAAAAACAAAAAAAACCCAGACTTTCCAAATTTAAAAACCCAATCCAAATATGGGCATCTGAGATGAACAGACACTGCTTAGATGAAGAAGTAGAAATGGCAAATGAAGTAGAAACAGCAAATAAATATATAAAAAAAATGTTCAAAATCAGGGGTCTTTTGAGAGATGCAAATTAAAACAATGCTGAGATTCCATCTCACCCCAGAAAGAATGGCTATCATCAAAAAAATCAACCAATAACAAATGCTGTGGGGCTGTACGGGAAAAAGGAACCTTTCTCCACTGTTGGTGGTAGTGCAGAACGGTGCATCCACTGTGGAAATCAATGTGGAGATTCCTCAAAAAAGTAGGACTAGAAGTTCCATTTGAGCAAGCTATTCCTCTTCTAAGTATCTTCCTGGAAGTATTAAAAGCATCACACCACAGTGATATATGCACATCCATGTTTATAGTGGCACAATTTTTAATAGCTCAGTCTTAGAAATAGCCCAGTTCAGCTGATGAATAGATAAAGAAGATGTGGTTGTTTTCTACAATGGAGCACTACTCTGCCATAAGGAATGGTAAGCCTGAGACACTTCTAACTAAATGGATGCACCTGGAAACCACACTCTTAAGTGAAATAAACTGGACATGTGTAAATATTGTGCTGTTTCTCTGGTGTTAGAAGCAAAATGTGTAAGTAAATGTGTAATAAATAGTGTAAGTAAATGTGTAATAAATAAATAGTAATAAATAGTGGGAAGTGGGAAGAAAATATTCAAGTGAGAAGGGGAACAAGTTTCTAAATACCCGAAATTTATCTCCTAGATAAAGAGATGAAAACATCTATGTACAAAGAAACTTGTATATGAGTACTCATATTGGCATTGTTCATGATAACAGAAAACTTCAAACAACCCAAATGTTCATTTAACTGAACATATAAACAAATATGGAATGTCAATATAATGGAATATTATTCAACTCTAAAGGAACGCTGATACATGCTATAGTACAGACTAACTATGAAAACAATGTAAGTCAAAGAAGCCAGTCACAAAGGACCACATATTACATAATTCCATTTACATAAAATCTCCAGAACAGGAATATGTACAGAGACAGAACGTAGATTCATGTGGGTGTGAATGGAAAGTGACTGCTAAGGGGTACATGTTCTTCTGGAGCTGACGGAAATATCCTAAACTTGGACAATAGTAATCGTCACATAATTCTGAGAATAAGCTACAAATCACTGAACTGTATAATTTAAAAAGATGAACTGTGTAATATGTGACTTCCATTTCACTAACACTGTCATTTAAAAAATTCTACAGATGGGAAAAAGTGAGTTAGGGAATGGGATAGAATTCAACCATTCATTACCAACAATAAAGGATAGAGGACAAGAAAGAAACTCTTTCAAATGTTTGAAAAAATATTTAACATTTAGAATTCTCTATGTCTGGCCAACTAAGTGAGGCTGGAATCAAGACATTTACAGACATTCACATTCTCTATTTTTTCCTGGCCATAACCCTTTCTTAGAAGTTATTGGAGGATATACTCCATAAGAAGGAAGAAGCAGAGTGAGATCCAACGCAGCAGATTAACATCATTCGCAAGATACTGAGGAGGACACGGCTGGAATCAGTAGTCAGGCAGCAGGTCTAAGGACAAATCAATGGAAAGGAGAGGGCTTCAGAAGGACAAGTTCCAAGGAAAAAAAGAATAATCGAATTTTTAAAATACTGATTAGGATTAATGTTTTTGTAAGGAGTTTTACACTTTACTGGCTACATCTGGGGACTCCTTTTGAAGTAAGTTCATGGAAAACAAACAAAACATAGGGCATTGTTAGCTGGGCACAGCGACATACACCTGTGATCCCAGCACTCTGGGAGACCGAAGCAGGAAGATTATACATGTGATCGCAGCCTGGGAAGAATAGTGATTTATTGAGACTGTCTCAAAATAAAAATAAAAAAAGGCTGGAGATGGAGCTCAGTGTGAAGGTTCTAGGTTCAATCCCCATTTAGACACACACACACACACACACACACACACACACACACTTACAAAGACATTGAGAACTTTAGGAACATCTAAAATTGTACAAGGGTCTAAATGTATTCATAAAAAAATGTATTCATAATGGACTATGTGACTCACCCATGAACAATAGCTTCTTGGTCCTCATAATTTAAGGTAATTATTGACTTTTATCAAAAAAGTATGAAACTCTGACTCTGGCAAGATGGGGGAACCCAGTGTGCAGGGGGGTGGTAGGTGAAGACAAGAGAAGTAAATCCTTAGTCCTAAAGTAGGAAATGAGTGGAAAATGCTATAAATTGAGCAACCAAAAAATAGCCTCAGAGGTCCACTACCTAGCTCAGTGGAGACAAACACAGGAAGAAATAACAAGGCGAAAGACTTGTTTTCTATTTGGGGAATCAGGGTGAAGAGGGGTGGTACAGGTTGCTGTTTAGCTTTGTTTTATTTTTAAATACCATGTGTAACTAGTTTTCTTTTAAAAGTTTTTAACATGATCTTCTAAGGAACTAAAAATGGCAAAACCTGCTACACACAGCAAATTAAGAACTAAAAGGAAATCCAGCAAAATGTCATGTGGATGGCTGTTCTGAGGCTGTGGAAGGTGGGGAAGGGGGATTTTGAAGGAACATCTTCTAAATAACCTAGAGCACAAACCCATTCCTTTTATTGGGGAAAGACACATGGACAGTTTTACATAACTGCATGTACCCCAGGCTGTTAGCGTCATTTTAGATAGGCTTGAGGAAGACTTCCCCCTTGTGAAGGGGACTGGGAGACTTTCTTGCAGATTTACTGTTAGCAAAGGAAGAGATGACAGGTCAAAGACAACGTCAACTGCCAAGACAAGTCTTCCCCTGCCTCAAATTTAAACCACTGAGCCGCAGTCTCTGGAAGTATACTTTGCAGATCTCCTAAGGAACACCTCTAACCTCTTAATTTATGTGATCCTTTAAGCTTTCAAAGCTCATCTACAACCATGATCTTACTGGACAGCTACTGTCTGATTCTCAAGAATAACTCTGGGACGTGAGAGAGCTAAGACTGGCATCATTTTATAGATAGGGAAGGTGAAGCTCAGGTAGACATGACCATCGGCCTGTGGGCTAGGATACAGGACTCTGGCTTCAGAGCAGCCTGTATTGGGCTTCAAATGCTAATGCCAGAGGTAGCCATGCTCACAACCTAGTATGAAAGAGTTCTCCTCCCAGCAGAAACACCATTGTACAATCAAACAGACAGACAGGCTATAAAGCAGGATGCAAGAGTCTTCCATCCAGAAATGACCAGAGATGGCCATCATGGGTTTGGCATATGTAACTACGTATGTCTTTATGTTTTGAGCAAATATACAAAAGGATACTATTACAAATTGAAAAGCTAAGGAAGTTAGGATTATTTTAAATGGTACTCTTTCCCTTTTTTAAAAAATTTAACAATATACTATGCATAGCTTTGTATACAGGGACATCCTTCTGGCTGCACAGAACTGAATAATATAACTAAATTTTAACTTATTCATCTGGGCCCATATGCAAAGACTTATCAGCTGTTTCACCTGCTCCGGTATTATAATCAATACTGTGATAGATACCTACACACTCCTGTCTGACAGTGGTTTTACTTCCCTGGGATAGAGTCCCAGAAGCACAATTTCCAAGCCAAAGGGTGTAAATATTAAAACATATGACTATGCACGATCCTGTTGCCCTGGTAGAAGGCCTGTTAAATGCAGGCTGGCCACCACCAACACCCAGGAACGTCTGCTTCCCATACCTCCACTTGCAGCAGGCCTCACCGATCTTTCAAATCTTTTCTCTCCTGATTGCTGAACACTGTATTTTATTTTAGTTGCAACCTGCAGTTCTCTGACCACTTGTTCGCCTGGTATTTTTGCTATCTCTTTTAGCCATGTGTTTTTTGTTTCTTTCTTTCGATCTTTTCTTGTAGCGAAGCAAACATTTTCCTTTGACATTTTGAGGAACAAATGAGTTTCTAATCAGTTTTGAGTAAGAAGTTTTGGCAGGGATTAACTTGGGCGGTAGAAGGAGACGGGGGAAGGCATGTATATAAAGACAACCAACCCTCTTAGCATGGCTGGATCCATTTCCAAAAGCACAATAAGCTGCAGTCTTGGGTGGGGTGGGAGACGCTGGGAGAGATAGCACCTACCTCCACGAAGGCGAACTTCTCCTCGCTGGTATAGTTGTAGCGGGTGGCTCGTTCATACTCCTCCGCCGTGCCTGGACAGTCCTTGTTGCAGAACTTGTCTGTGGGGTGAACCAGCTTCCAAGAGTACTGGGGAGAGTGGGAACAGTCCAAATGCCCATTAGCTGATGGAGGGGTAAACAGAATGTCGTGTGTCCATGCAATAGAGCATTATTCAGCCACACAAAGGGAAACGTACTTATTCATGCTATGGCATGGAATAACCTTGAAAACACGCGAAACAAAAAGCCGAGTACAAAACTCTGTGTACAATATGAGTCTATCTATATGGCACATCCAGGATAGGGAAAGCTATATAGATAGAAAGTAGATAGTTTAGGGCTGCAGGCACGGTGGATGACGCATGCAGTTTCTTTTCGAAATGATAAGTGTTCTAAATTGAAATGTGGTTGTACAACTCTGTGAAGGCACTGAAACCCATGAAGCGACACTTTTAAAAATAGTGTGATGTGAGAGTCATATCTCTGTAGAGCTGTTAAAAAGAGCGCTGGCGGAGGGGAGGCAGAGCAGACAGATTCCTAGTGAAAAGAAGTCAGCGTGAGGCCCTAGGCCAGAGAACACTTACCACCTCCATGACGTGAGCACTCCACTTGGATAAGAGCTGCAGGCCCCGCAGGGCCAGATCAAACAGTTCGCGGTACTCCTCGTCTGACTTCTGGCTATCCAGCCCGGACCCAGTCACCACCTGGGGGACACTGACCGTCACACGCACCATCCACGCACCTGGCACTTATGCACATTACTTTACTGATTTCCTAGGAGGACTCTACAGGGAAGTGCCATCATTACATCCCCTTAACAGATGAACCGGCCTCAGACAAGGGTCTTGTTGAAGGCCATGGGACTTGTACGTGGCCAAGGGTCCCAAATTTGGAGGTGTAGCGCCACAGCCTCCCTCATAGCCACCCTGTGCCTGGGAGTCCAGGCTTTCAAACTCTTCTGACTGCATTCACAGTAGGAGTACAGTGCACACTGCACCATGACTCAAGAATATACCCTTGCTTTGAGATACTAAATATGTAAACGCATGCAAAGAAAAATGATTTTCACACAATCTTTGTGTGTGTGTGTTATGGTTGATACACTGTGTCAACTTGAGGAGTCTAGAGGCTTGGCTAAGTGACTCCGCAGTTCCACATCCTGGGGTGAAAAGGACATGCCCTTCCTGCTCTAGGACATTTTTTGGTATTTATCCTGAGCTTGTGCAAGAAGAGGGCACTGAGATGGTGTGGGCATGGGCACATAGGAAGCTTGCTTCCTTTCCCTCCCCCTTTTGCTCTTGTTGCTTTTGCTGTCTTCTGCTGCTATGAACTGTTGCCCTCTGCCATGTGCCACTCTGCCTTGGAGCCAGCCAAGTACAGACGGAAACCTCCACAAACTGTGAGCTAAATAAACCTTTCCTTCCTTCATTTTGGATGTCAGGTATTTTGTCTCAGCAACAAAATAAAAGTAACCAAGACAGTGTATGTGTGTGTGTGGTTCTGGAAATTGAACCCAGAGCCATTATTCCATCACTTAGTTATATCTGCAGCCCTTTTTATTTCTTATTTGGAGATAGCTCTTGCTAAGCTGCACAGGTTGGCCTTGAATGTGTAATCCTTTTACCTCAGCCTCCTGAGTAGCTGGAATTAGGGGTACACTAATGCATCTGGCTTTCAATCTTACTCTTAACACATGAGATTTCCTTTGATTTTGTTTTATTTCAGATGCTAATCACAAATTACTAAATTGATTTTATAATTCGTTTCTTTGTTATGACTCACTGATTACAAAGTGCTGGTTCAGACAAACTTCTGTCTATATGTACTATACATTCCACAAAATGGATCTGTATGTGCACAGACACACTATATGTGGGTATGTATACACGTATGGATAGCCAGTCCTGGTTACTGGCAGGTTTTGTATTTGTGAACTCACCTACTTGCCAAAATCCACTTGCAATCCCAAAATCAACACTTGGGATTTCTCAGTCATTTGCAAATGTGTGCGTGTTTCCCGCTGAGGCTGGACAAAAAGACTCTTAGCCTTTTGTTTTAGCTTTTATACTGTAAACAAAAGTCCTTTTCACAGTCTACTCAGTGCCAAGCTGTCCACAGTTTTGTGCTTTTCACTGGTGACATCACAAGTGGAAATGTCCCCGTAAACACAGGGCTGATGTGCTATTCATAGGAAACATCCAGAATAGGGAGACCTCCAGAGAGAAAGTAGACTGCTTAGGGTAAAGGAATGGAGGCAATTCTACCTGCGTGAAAGCTGTAACATCTATGGAAGCAAATGTATGTTTCAGATAAGATTAGTCAAGAATAAGTGATAGTGCTACAGCCCTCAGCTAATGTCAATGAATCAACAATATACACTATATCCCCTATATATACATATACATATATATATATATATATATATATATATCCTAGATGTATGTATCTTTAAATACAAGCACATATAAACAAAATTATGTATTCCTTGGTGGATGAAAGTATTGTGCTGAAAGACCCCACAACTCTGTATTTCCCTCTGGAGATGGTTCAAGATGTGCTAATTCCGAGCTCATAGCCACTGTGTAGAGTATAACTTCTGCAACAATGAGAACTGGCTGCATCTACACAGGTATGAGGTGAGTACAGTTAGCCCTGTGAGTCAGGGAGTCACAGAACGATGGATGGGAAATACTCAGAAAGAAGCGCTGCACCTGTACTGAGTATGTGCAGTCTCGCCCCTGTCATATTCCCTATATGACATCCAAACAACACCTGTGGTGAGATATACTCTTAGGCCGCAGGAAAACTTCACTGGGAATTAAGGCACATCAGCGCTCAAGAAAGCGCTCAAGTTCCTGAAGCTCAGTTTGGTGGACTGGGACATTTGCTAGGAAGGCTAAGGGCTTGGGCTTGAGGTTTTCTATGCGAGCCACTTAATGGTCCCACTTGTTAAGACTGTAACAGTTTCAAATACGGCGCTCTACGATCAGTGACATTTCCAAACGATCACTCTCGATGCCGGCCACACAGTGGAACCTGGGAGCAAGACGCGTGGGGTGGGGCAGAGCCGTCCTGAGTAAAGGAGCTCAGGGAGCCGACCTGCGTTCACCAGGACGCACACACGTTCATTAAAGGCAAGCTACAGGGAGAGACCCAGGACACACGTCCCCAAATATTAATCATGACTGTTCTGGGATAGTACGATTTTATCAGATTGTCCCTCCTTTTGCTATCACTCATGCCTGTGTAATTTTTAAAAATATTTAGACAGTGTCAGGTACATGAGGGTTGAGGACTTGTTCTGCTCTCATCAACGGTGGAGATGGACTGGGTCCCAAACAGGCAGAATTAACTCCTAAGCCCTTACGAGCTACCAGGCACAAGGCCTGTTCCATGCACCAAATTATTTAACTCTCTTAACAACTTTTCAGGCTAGATATCCCCATTGTATTTTTAATTGATACACAAAGATTATACACACTTATAGGACACAGTGTAACTTTTTAATCCACGTATACAATGTCTAATGAGCACATCAGGGTAACTGACATATCTAACTGCTCAGACATTGATCATTTCTTTGTGTTTGGAATTATTCAAAAGTCTCCCTAACCAGCTACTCTGAAATACTTGCTAACTGCTGTCAGCCACATTTACCACACTGTGCAATAGAACGTTAAAAGTTATTCCTCCTATTCCTTTAGGCCACTGGAAAACTTCACTAGGAATTGAGAAGCATCAGCATTCCAGAAAAGTGCTCCATTAACCACTGTCTCTTCCTTACCCCGACCCTGTCCCCTTCACAGGCTCTGGTATTACATGCATTTGGCAGATGAGGAAATTGAGGCACAAAGATGTGGAGTCGTTTGCAAAGGATAGTGGCAGAACCAGAAGCGACAACGTTGGGTGACATACACCCAGATCATAACTTACGCCCCTTGTCAAGAAGTTTAACCTTATGACAGTAATACTTTCTGTCTGGCCCTAAAACCCACACGCTTAGCAATGCTGCCCTCTGCCTCAGACTGCGTTCCCTCCCTGTCACTCTCCTTTATCCCTGTGTTTCTGTCCTTCCCAGATGCTCTGTACCCCTCCTGGCCTGGGCACACCCGCGCCACTCACCTCACTGTTGCTGTAGCGAGCAAGCTCGGAGATGAAGCGGATGTGGTCATCCCGGATCTGAACCATCTGCTCGCAGATGTTATACTGAGGGCTGACGCTGCTCTGCGTGCACGTCCACCTGTAAAGAAAGTCACATGATCAGAAGGGGTGCTGGTCCCAGGCGCTGGTTGGAACAGGTTCCTTCCATTCACTAGTTGTTCCTGGTCCTCAGCCAATACAGCCGGCTCCCCTGGGTGGAACCAAAACGTATTTCTGCCACCTAAGCACCAGAGACTGCTAAGCACAGCACTGTGGAACCCTGGTGAGTGCCATAGTCCTTCCTCATCCTCCGTGCCAGCTTCCTCCAAGATCCAAGCACAGGACTCTCGACTCTCTCGTACCTGGTCGCCAATACTTACCAGCAGAGGGTTGAGGGTGGAGATCACAGCTCTCTAGGTATACAAAGGGCTGGAGTCTGAGCTAAGAAAAAACTCAAGGTGGGCAACCTGCCCCGACTTGGCTACGCACTCTAGAAGCATCGACACTCTGGTGGGACTCCAGAGGGACCTTCGGGCCAGGACAGGGGAAGATTAAACGGGCTTGTGTCCCTTTTCCAATGGTGATCCGGTGTCAAGGATGCACCCCAGGAGGAGAAATGCCACTTTGAGATGCATCTCCCTCTACCTGGCCTTTTTCCTTCCCCCTTCCTCTCCCTGATTCTCTTTCTTCCTTCCTCTCATCCTCCTCAACTCTTTTTGAAAGACATCATTAGGAAAACCACCCTGAACAGACATGGAAATGAATGAAAATCCTCCTTGCTCTCCCCGTCTCCCACTGTCTGGTGCTGATGACCTGGCAGACAGCCTGAGCACAGGCACTGACCAAGCAGAAAAGGGCTGGGGAGAGAATTTGCCACTTCAAAGGGTGCCCCAGCTGGACATGGTGGCACACACCATAATCCCAGCTCCTCAGGATGCTGAGGGAGGAGGACTGCAAGTTTGGGGTCAGCCTGGGCAACTTAGCAAGACTGTCTCAAAATAAATAAAAAGGGCTAGAGATGTAGCTCAGTGCTCAGACACTGGGTTTAACTGCCAGTGCAAAACAAAACGAAACAAAACAAAACACATAGGGCCTGAAGTGGTTTTCATACGGAGGCTCACAATGGCGACAGCCTCCCTTGTGCTTGGACTTTGCCTTTCTGGTACTCCTTACTTTGAGCTACTTCTGGGGTGACGGGACACTGTCACTCACTCCCTGCCTGCTCATACTCAGGTTTCCTTTCCATCAGCTGCAGCTGGTGCAGGATTCAGGCAGAAAAGGGGAGGAAACGAGCTCAGCCTCCTCTGCTCCCAGCGCTCCCTCCGGGACAGCGTCCCCTAGGGCAGCTTTCCTTGGGGACCAAGCCGGTGTGGCTTAAAGACCTTATGATGGCTTTCTTTCTTTCTCCTTTATTTTGCATACTGGGGATTGAACCCAGGGCCCTACGCACGCTAAACAAGTGCTTTACCACTGAGCTACATTCCTGGCCCTTTTACAATTTTGAGATAGGATCTTGCTACGTTGTCCAGGCTGGGCTTGAACTTGGGATCCTCCAGCTTCAGCTTCTCAAGTGGCTATGATTTAGGTGTGCACCACCAAATCCAGGTTATTGGCATTCTTTTAAGGCACTACACTCTCACTGTTGACCAAAGGGTACCCAGTCTGCACGGAAAGGCCTGGTTCACGCTGAACGTGGGGCGAGGTGCACACAGAGGGGTTCTCTATACAACCTCGGGGATCAGAGGTGTGGGTAAGACTGGAGCTAGTTCCTCTCCAGACTCTGGGAGCCAATGACACCCTGGCCCCAGCACGGAGTCCTAGCATCCTGGTTCAGAAAGCGACCTACAGGGAGGCTGTCAACCCCTGTACCGCCAGCGCCGGCCAAGCTGCTCGCTTAACTCCGTACTTACCGCGTGGTCACAAATCCTGAGCAGCGAATCGGGGTGACGGAGGACACCACCCTCTCTCCACCTGACCACCGGGAGGAGAAGGACTCCCGCTGTCCCGCTGAGGGGACGCGCAGGTTACTGCTGAGTCGGACAAGGGACGAGGCGAGGCTCTGAGCCCTTTTGCACCTGGCAGCGAAGGGCGGATACAAAGGGGCTCAGAGCGCCCTCTGCCGATCCCCTCCGGCGGTGGCGGTGGCGGTGCCAGCGTGGATGGAACCTGCCGGCCCAGGGCTCTGGGGAGGGGGGAGGGGCTGAAGTGGCCCCTCGGCCCCCTGCCCGGGCTGGGCGTCCTGCGGGAGCCGAGAGACATTACGGCAGGCACTCACTTGGACTTGTTCTCTTCATAGTGAGCACTGGTCTTAATGTATCTGGCCAGCTCTATCTGCATGTCGCCGAAAAGAGGCACCACCTGCAGCTGCTGTAAAGGAAGCAAACAGCGCGTGAGACGCAGGCCGTGGAGGGCTGGGCGGCTGTCTTCACCGACAGGCCCCCGTGTGTAGCTGGGACCAGCCCCTCGTTTGCACTTCTGATGAGGATACCGTAGGCCCCTGGAATTAAACGGAGCCCCAGCGAGCATACAGGTCTTCCCCTGCCTCCAGCCAACTCCATGTTCCAAGCGATCGAGCCCAGAGAGGCCAAGTAATTTGCGGGAGGTCACACAGCCAGTGAAAGGAATGAAGGCAGAGGAACAAGAGGCTGACCTCTCCGCGCTGGGTCCTTTCTGCTCTAACTTCCCCCAGCTCAGAAATCCTTGCAGCTCCAAACTCTGCTCGAGGTGCAGGTACCTGCTGCTGGCTGTGGCTTCTGGGAAAAGTTCACTGCCATGGCAGTGACTGAGACTGAGTACCTGACACCGGGGGCAGGAACTCCCAACCAAAGGCCAGGGCAAGTGGAGGTGCGGCTGTGTCTTCCGTCTGCTGCTCCTGCACTAGACACTGTGCCGAAGACTCCAAAACCATCTGGACCCGCACAGAGACCTGTGACGGCAGGGCCGCCACCACCCGCATGTCACAAACGACGCAACGGATGCGAAGGAGGCTCTGTGACTTCTCAGCGTCAGGCCAGCTGGAGTTGAGGAGCCAGGATTCTACACCGAGGCTCTGACTCATCTCTAATCCCACTGAATCCTTGAGGGAACTCAAAGATGCTCCTGGCATTCATGGTTTTTCAGACTGGGGAACTCAGCTCCGATGCGATTCCTGCCTTATCCAAAGCTGTCTGCTTACTGCGGTGTAGAGCCAGTGTATTCCGCCACTCCACCCTACCCATTCATGCTGGGTAAGGCAGACTTTGCCAGGATCTTCTGAGACCCTTCTATGGTGGCGAACCCATGGCAGGCGGGCCACAGGGGCTGTTTGTATCACTGAAAGCTCCAAAAGGTTCGCCATCACCACTCTAAGATGAGCACTGTTTGCATTTGGGGCAGCTCCAGAGAAATTTAAAATTTCCTATTCAGAGAGTCCAAGCCAAACCACAGGATTCATTCTTCTTGGTGATTTATGCTCCCCATAACCCGAAAGACTTGGTGGGACCCAGGCTCAGGCCAGTGCCCTCCCTTCTGCCCATCAAGAGGTTTCATTACTAGTATTAAACTGGACCTCCCTGTGTCTTAGCCTCCAGGCCTGGCTTTGTGCCTGCAGGGCCCAATATTAGGATACACTGGGAACGTGAGTTCAGTTCCGAGGTACGAAATCCCCTTGTAAAAGTGACGACTCAATTGCAAGTGTGTGTTTTTAAAGATTCGGGGCTGGGAGACAAGATTTCAGAAGCACAGGAATGGACAGAGTACCTGATGGACCTCAATGAGGCTCTGCCCAGAGAGCAGGACGAGCTGAGGGGGCCCCCGGTTGTGATTTGGAAAACGTGCAGTGCAGTCTTTAACCCTATTTCCCTGAGCTCTGGTTTATGTGCAAATATAAGCAAGGGTTCACACGGCACGCACCTGTTTCTTTAGCCCACAGGGGATTTCAGGAACAGGAAAAGGAGCGCGACAAAAGAACCGCCAGGCCTTCCGATGAATCCCAGTCACACCCCGAAGCATGGAACCAGGTACGATTTCTGCTCTGCAGCCTGCCGTAGCTTAGCTTCCTCTTCCAGGGGCACCTGCCGTCCTATTCCTCTCCTCCTCCTCTTTCTGGGGCCCTTACAGCACTGTGCAACTAACAGGCCCTGCAACTTCTGACTAATTTCATTCCTCTCCCCAAAACGCTTTTTGGCGCTGCTTACCCTGGTCCCTACCCAGCCCCAGCTCCAGTTGCTGACCTTAAAGAATTTATCAATTTTGCTAAGGTTGATTCTCTTCTTGGCATCCAGTTTGTAAATGTTACTGACATTTCCATCCATCAGATAGAGGCCAAAGCCCATCACCTAGAATGAGAAGGGACAGAACTCTCAAACCAATCCCATTCACTGGAAGTTTAAAAACAGCAGGTCCAAGATGTGAACACACACACACACACGCACACACACACACCATACAGATACATATGCATTACAAAGCTCAAATGTCTTCAAATAAAGGCAAGGAAGATGGGTCTAATTTCAACCTGAAATGCAGCACATTATGGCTCTCTGGCCCTTTTATGGGCCAGAGACTATGCCGAGGGCTTGAACAGTTATCATTGTTAACAATAACTTGTAATTATCACGACATTATTATGAGTCAAGTTCTACACCATAGCCTTATTTGGTACATGAGGAATCAGAGAAATTAGACAGCTAGCCAAGTTTCAGAGACAGCATCTGAGCAGGAGTGAATCCAGATCTGCTGGCAAAATGTGTGCAGTGAAGTCCCTCATGACAGAAGGACCTTGTTATGTCCTTAGGGTGCATGCAGCATATGACAGGCGCTGGAAAATTGTCAGAACGTGGGCTAATCTATAAGTACCCACATCTTTCCCTAAGGAGACAATAATGTAAATGTTTCCAAGAAGTCATAGATGAATTTGTTTCTAAAAGAAAATAGTTGGCTGAAAAACCCCCTACAGATGAGTTAACTTTCTTGGTATTTCAGGCCATCCAACAGTCCCTTGAATCCTACTCATTTTGCTTTGGTATCATATGCACTGCTGACGGGACATGGCCAGCTGTGGGGATGCGGGGGTCACCTCCTTGCTGTGCTTCTATTTCTTATCCAGTACCTAAAACTGTAAGATGACGGTTCCCTCCCACTTGAGTGCCTTGTGTTTGACCGGACCAACAAAAGATTCCTCCCGTTAAGGGTGGATGGTGCTCCTTGGTGGCATCCGAGCTCATGACCACAAACTGCAAGTGAGCCATGAAAAAGCAAAACTGTTGGAGGCCAGATTGAGGAGGGTGGAGAATTCAGAGGGAAGTAGGTTGGGAAACAAAGGTACAGAGGAATTAAGGACAGGTGAGAGAAAAAGGAGGTCTGGAGAGTTTGAAGGCAGCATGGGAGCCTGCTTAGTAGACAGGAGTTCTGTTACCTACAGAACAGCTGTTGTAACCACCCAGGCATGGCGGTGCAGAGGAGGTGTCTGAACTTTGGTAACCGATCTGGGTTTACGGTGACTGGGAGAAGCCAGAGTGAACAAGTCATGAAATCATACTGCTCTGTGCTGTGGTTTGAATACAGTCTGCCTCCTGGATGTTAATCCTTAATCCTTGAAGTCACTTGATAATGGTATCAAGAGGGTGAAAATCTCACCCACCATGGTATTTAGGGGTGGGAAGGTGATCGGATTAGGCCATTATGATGGAGGCCCCTGACTGCATCCTGTGGCTTTGTAAGGAGAGGAAAGAGCCCACAGAGACATGGAGACACCAACATGTTCTTGCCAGGATGTAGTATAACCAAAGGGACCTTGCCAGAGACTGTGCCATGCTATGTGGACTGCCAGCTAAGCAAACTTCTTTTCTTTGGAAAGTCTGTCTCTGGCGTTTTGTTATAGTAATGAAACACGGACTGATGCACCCTCTAAACTTAGTCAGCTGCTAGAAATGTAAAGACAGAAGCAACGACCCAGAGAAGGGGTTCTTAGAATAATTACAGTGACACGAAGGAGAAGAGAAGAAAGAGAAAACCTCAAAGAGATGAGGCTTTGGGGAAGAAAGAATAAAAAAATAAAAGACACGGCAGTGTGTACAAAGAATCTGGGGAAGGTTGTTCTTGCCAGTGAGAAGTCAGAAACAATCTGAGCATCCAATGACAGGACAGTGATTCAAGAAGTGAAGCCTCATCTATATGGCGCCCTCTGACAGCCATACATTTTCCAAATGCATTTAATGGCACGGGGTAAAAATTCTCCACGCGCATATAGAATGCACATATTGAAAACAGAAAACACACAAAAAAATTAGGACTCACTTCAAGAGGCTAAAAGTATTATCTCTGGGTGGAAAGATGAGGAAAGATTTACATTTTTTATGCTTTTCTGTATATTCCAGGTTTCCCCTTTAACAAATATGACTCCTGAACTAATGATGACCAGTGTGACAAGCTAGAGAAGCCTGCCGACCCTGCCTTCCCTCTGCGTCAGCAATTTCTCTTCTTGGAAGCTCAGCCTGATAAAAGATGGGCACAAAAGATGGGATATGGGATTTTAATTAATCCCGTTTAACGAACCATTATCCAGTGACAAGGGATATGTGAAATACAAGCATCCTTATACACTGGAATACTCGGCAGCCATTAAAAACTGTACTTTAAAATAGTCTTAGGGACATCGCAAAGACGAACACGGCATACCCAAGGAAAGGAGGAGGTTACAAACCATGATGGGCAGGAAGATCGGCATCATTGTTTAAGTAAGAAAAAAGGAACAGAAATACTGTTATTTAAAAATGGCTCTACTGGCGGGGATATAGCTCAGCTGCATAAGCACTTGCCTGGCAAGCCTGAGGTCATGAGTTCAATTCCTGGTACCAAAAAAAACAAAAAAGGCTCTACAGGGAAGGAGGCAGGAGGGCAGAGCAGGCCCCGCCCCGTGGGGCTGTGGGAGCCTCACCTTGAGGAGCATGTGCTTCTCGCTGGGGGTCAGGTACATCCTGTTCTCGTAGTAATCCACGCAGATGTTGACAATGTCAGCCAGCAGCTCCTCGTAGCCTGGGACCACTTCCAGTTGCTGGTGGAGACACTGGACAGGAGCGGCGCCCTCCAGTGAGGCCGAGCAGGCCTCTTCCTGCTCCTCACCCGCCCACCCCCCACACCCACGGCTGGCTTCGTGCCTGAGCGTCCCCAGCAGCCCCAGGTGGAGCGGAGCCTGAGGCAGCCAAGCATCTGCTTCCTGAGTCCTCCCGCCAACGCCACCACCGGGCTGGGTTGCACACCTCCCACACAGCATGGAATGGACTCCTATGGAGCCCTCCACTGTGACCCCTGGCAATTCTCATCGTCGGAAAGTGCTGTCTGGGGCTGAGCTGAGAAGCAAGCAGCCCAGTTTTACAGCGGTGAGCTGTAGTAACTTCAGGTTCACTTTGGGGGTGTGGACGATGGCAGAGAGGAACCACCCAGGGGAGGACAACTGGGCCGGCAGGTGTCTTCCTCCCAGCCGGACGCAGCAGTAGAGAACTCTCCTGCAGAGAAAGCTCTGAGGTCTTCACCCCAGTTCTGTTTCTGCAAAGCAACAAGCTGAGACTCTGCCGGGTACACAGAGGAGGGCACTGATGGACTCTCTACAGGGTGCCTGGACGCTGGGCAGCCTTCGGCAGTGAGCAGAGCAACAAGGGCCTTGGCAACCCTGGGTCTCAGTGATGAGCAGCACTGAAAACCCAGCAGAGGCACCCGGCCCTCACCGATGAGCTATCGGCCCTGGCCTGGCTCCTGCAAACACTCGTGCTGCTGTGACTCAGAGGCAGCGAGAGGCATCAAGCTATGTCAAGCAAAGCACGGAAGTGACAGCTGAGTGAGTGTGCCCTGGCAAAGTGGTGGCGGTGATCACAGCTGTGTCTTCTTATGCCCTAAATAAAGGTTATTTTTATTCCTGAGAACAGTCCTATGAGATGGATTCTCATAACATCAAAACAATGAACTCATTTTACAGATGAGGAAACCGAGGCTTCAACTTTGCCCTGGGTGCCACAACGGAGGATGTGGTAGTCCAGCTCTCTCTCTATACAAGATGCTGGGCCACAGACCTGGCTGAGAGGCTTCTCAGGGCCTGAACCTGAGACGGTGCACAGGCCCCCGTGGCTGGGAGGGAGCTTCATGTCCCTCTTGGGAAGGGCAGTGGAGACGGATGATGTGGACAGAGCTCATGTGCATGGGCTCAAGGTTTGTCCACCCTCAGCCCCTGCCTGATTCCCCAAATGCCAGGCAGAACCAACAGAAGTCTGCCCTCACCTGGGTGATCCTGTTGTGGTTGGCCAGGAACATGGAAAGGTTCTGCGACTCCTGTATGGACTGGGGGTCTGCCATCTTCCTGAGGAACTGGGCCGCCCTGGAATGCAGAGAGTGGGTACTTCAGCGGAGACAGTCTCAGCACAGTTAGCCTAAGCCAGGCTGCATGGAATCCTGCTCCCAATTGGCTCAGAGGGATCCCATCCCTGAGGTTAACGAGCTCCGACTATCACAGGAGTCTCTCAGGTCAAAGGTAAGCATGTTTTGGAGCTGTGTGGGGAGCTGTTGACACAGCGTATTGAAATTAAAAGGCAAGATTGCACCCCAAATCTCTGAAACCTCAGAAATCTTAATGGGAAGCAGCATTTGCCAACCTGGCAGCAGTGCTGAGATGGGGTGGAGCGAGCGTCCTCTGGGCTCACCGTGACCTCCCGTGAAGCTGCAGTGAGTTAGGGGGCGGCGCCCAGGCTTGGGTTCTGTGTGTACTATCTTCTTCAGTGGAAACACTCAACCAAAGTCTAACCAAGCCAATGGGATTACAGATGAAGAGATGACAGGCACAGGGAACCCAAGCAGGCCCCAAGGGAGGGACACACAGGTGCGCAGACATCCCAGCCTCACCTGGCAGCAGTATGGCCTGCGTCATAATGATCTGTGACGAGAGTCCCCAGTCCTGCCTGGGTCCCTCTTTATCGGTGACACTGACACTGAAAATCTTCCCCCAGAGGCATGTTCAGAGAACGTCCTGACACATAGGAGCTCAACTGAGCCTCAGCCAACACCCAGGGGATCTGCCGCTTTTAACTGTCTTTCCGTGCTCTGGGGTGACTGTACCCTGATCTCTGGAGATGACCCCCAGTCTCCGCCATTCTTCTCAGCTGACATTGGACCCCCCAATTCCAAGACTGAGCACTGTTCAGCCAGAGCGCTCCAAGCCCTCCACAGTGACTGAAGGAGGGCTCAGTACAGAGCGCAGACTTGAGCAATGCTAGTTCTTCCTGCGATTACTGCGGAAGCACATGGAAGGAGCAGCATTCTTTCCCTTCTTAAAAGCTGGAGCTGCTATGGCGTTTTGTGGAGGAGACCACAGGGCAGGGAATGGGCTAAAAAGGAAGCCCAGAGAAAGAGAAGTCCAGCAGAGACCCAGCCCACAACACCTGGATGCAGGCAGGCCTGGACTTTCTCGGGTCAGGGAGCTGATCCGCTTCCTTTTTTGTGCATGCAACTTAAAGAAAACAACTAACATAACCAATCTATGACCACCTTCCCAGTCCCACAATGCACGGGGGAACAGGAAACTTCGCTGCTCCCCAGTGCAGGGAAATGGGGACTTGATCACAGCCTGAGGAAAGATCAAGCTCTCTAAGGACTCAGCGCTGCCCCTTATTCCTCAAACCACAGGGCCCCAGGCCCGGCCCCACTGTGTCGGGAACAGCTAGATTGGCACCAGGGAGCGAGCCTGGGAGACGGGCCCTGGGACGCCCCCGTCGCCCAGCTACCTGCAGAGGACCTTGGAGGGCAGACGAGGCTCACCGCTTGTAGGCAGAGTGGTCGTTCTTGACACTGCACTTCATATTCTTCAGCTCGTCCAGGACGGCGAACATGTTGATGAACTTGCCCAGCGTCAGGAGGTAGGCCTCCGAGACGAAGTCCTTCCTCCGCTCCGCGTGGCACAGCCGCTTCACCTCGCTGCAGAACCGCTCGATGGCCTTGCGCTGCAGGAAGAGGGCAGCACGAGGGTGAGGCCAGGCGGCCCAGGGTGGCCTGCTGTGGTCTCCAGGGGCCACAGGTCAAGGCTGCCCTGGGGCTCTTGTGACAGGCCACGCTGGGAAGGGTAAATTTGTCAGGATCAGAGAAGCACTAAAATCCAAAGCTGCTTTTGAGACGGGAGCTTGGAACCTGCCTCAAGGGGGCAAAATCAATGAACTCACTCAGTACACATTTGCTACAAAGAATTCTGCATATTTATGGTTGTCAGCCCAGCCCTGTCACCAGGGTCGGGCACCACGCGGTGAGGGAGAAGAAACAACTTGAGAGATGTCCTGAGAAAGAGGTCCACCCACCAACTATTTATTGCACACCTACTATGTGCCAGGTACCACTCTAGGCACTATTATCAAGCAGGGAGCAAAACAGGGGCAACCACACAGCAAACTGCTTTAAGGGCTCATGTTTATGTGCCTTCATGAGAAGGGACAGTAGAAAAATTCTCCCCATCAGGATGCTGTGTGCTATGGAGAAAAATAAGGGATGGGGCTGGCGAGGCTTAGAAGAGCCTCCCTCTAAGGAGAAAGAGCAGGGAACAAATCATGACAAAGTGACTTTCAGGAAAAGAATTTGAAAGAGGATGAGGAGTTGTACACAGGTACAACGGAGGGACGTGAACAGCCAGGGCAAAGGTCCTGGGGCATGGCTGAGACAGGGCAGAAGCCAGGGTGCTTCAGCTGGCCCGAGCACAGAAAGCAGCTGGAGCAGTCGGATGGGCCGGGCCATGACTCCTGCACACCTCTGGGCTCTGAATGAGAGAGCTGGGGAGACACCAAGGCCCTGGAGCAGGTAGCATGGTCTGCACTGTAATTCTCAAGGGTCACAGCGGCCACAGATGTGAGATCAGGGGGTAGGGGACACTGAAGCAGGAGATGAGGCTACTGCATCTAAGGGAGTTAATAAATGATTGGGTAATTCCACTCCTAGAAGAAAGGAAGACCTACGTCCACACAAAAACTCATACACAACGGTTTGCATTTTGTTCCTAATAGCCCCAAAGTGGGGAAAAAAATGCTGGCTGTGGTGATACACACTTGTAATCCCAGCACTCGGGAGGCTGAGGCAGGAGGATTGCCGCCAATTCCACACCAGCCTAGGCTACACAATGAGTTCAATGCCAGCCTGCACTACACAGAGAGTCTCTGTCTCAAAAAATCAACCAAGTAAACAAAAAAGGTGTGGGAAAAAAAAAACCCAAAACGCAAATAAAATGTAGCATAGACAAAGAATGATACAGAATTCAGTCATAAAAAGGAATGAAATTCTGACATGTGCTACAATAGGGGTGACCCTCAAAAACATGCTACTGAAAGAAGCCCCAATACAAAAGGCCACATACTGTATGATTTCATTTATAGGAAACACCCAGAACAGGCAAACCCACAGAGACATAATATAGATTTATTGCCTAGGGGTAGCAGGGCTTTGGAGGTATTCTCAAGTGATAGCTAAAGAGCTCCTTTTGCAGGCGAAGAAGGGGTCCTAAAAGTAATTGTAGTGATGAACACACAACTCTGAGAATATAGCGAAAACTGCTGAGCCGTTCATGTCAATCAGGTGAAATGAATGCAATGTAAATTATATCTCAATAAAGTAGTCATGGGGGCGCGTAGTTCAACAAGCCTGAAGAGGCTACTGTAGTAATCCGAGAAGAGTGAGCAAGAGAATGAGAAGGAATTTAGGGGGAGATAGGAGAGGACGAGAAGGGAGAGGGAAATGAATGCATCGCTGTGAGCTCCTCCCCACGCCCACGGCTCAGATCCACCAGCCGGCTTCCTCTCCTGCAGAGACCAAGGCAGGCCACGCGTGTTCCTGCCAGCATCCAGTCAATTAAGCTTTCTGCAGTGATGAAAATGTTCCTGGTCACCACTGCCCAATACTCAGCCGCCTATCACACGGGCCACTGGGCACTTAAAATGTGCCTTATGTGACCGAGGAGCTGAATTTTTAACTTTACGCAACTTTAATTTTACGTTATGTCCACAGCCACATGTGGGGAAAGGCTTCAGGACTGGACAGCACGGTTCTCCGTGACCTGACTAGCTCGTCACCGGCCTCTGACATCTCTCCTCTCTTGGCTCTGCCTCCCAGAGAACCGAGGCCCGAGGAAGGCAGGTTGGTGGTGCTAACTGCGGCAGTTGGGCGGCTCGACTGGGCTGTTTCCACGCAGACCTCCTGCCCTTACCTCCCACCAACCTGGGAAGCAGGCATCAGTCCAGGGAAACGCCTGAAGGTGTCAGGGAGGGAAACAGCTCTCAGGCGCACAGGGAGCGGCAGAGCTGGGCTGTGACTTGGCGGAGCTCCTGATCCAGGGCTACACGGCGACCCCGTGGCCCCCGCCACCTCCACTCCCATCTCCCACTTTCCAGACACCAGCCCAGTGCTGGGAGCAGCGTGGACGCCAGCACTCCGGAGTCTACATGAAGCTCAGCTCCATTGGGGGACACGCAGAGGGTATGTCCGTGTGGCATGATGCTCACCCTGGGCTACAGATGTGTTTACCTCGTGTTTACCCCGTGGTCCTCTGCAACTTCCAACGCGACTGCGGCAAGGACCTGCTTATGAGATGCTTCTCCTGTGGTTTCTGTCCAGCTGGGCCGCTGTCTTCCCCGGCGCTCACAGGAACCCTTGGTCCTCTCTTTTCTTCCTTTAAATGTCTGCTCTTCCAGTTCCCAACTGGGCCCCCTGCTGTCCCCCCTCAGCCTCTTTGGCCCCCAACTCTCATCTGCTTGCAACACAGCAGTCAGATGTCATAAAAACTCAGATCAGATCAGGCCGCCCAAAACGGTCAGGGACTTCCCAGGTCGCTGGAGTAAAATCTCACAGCCCTGTAGCGCGCCATGTAAAGGGCTCCCTGTGTCCTCTCCCACACCCCCTTCCACCACTCCCTCACGGCTCTGCAGCCTGCCTAGTTGCCTTGTACTTCCTGAATACATCAGAACCCTCCAGGCCTCAGCGCCTTGGCCTTGCAGTACCTTCCTCCTACAGCTTCTCCTCCTGGCCATCACCCGCCAGCCCCTTTCATACACAAATCCCAGCTCGCAGCCGCTTTCTGAGAGGCCGTCCCCAAAGCAGCACCACCGGTGGACATTCTACAACCCAGGCACGCTGTCAACTGGATTTTACGTGCAGCCCTTGCTATGCCCTGGAAGTTTATTATTCGTTTGTTACAGCCAGTCTCTCCTTATGCCCAAAATATACTAACATGCTCACTAGGGCGTGCAATGGTTGAAAAATGTGGTGCATGTTTGAATTTTTAAAATTTATTACAGTAAAAGACACATGGCCATTCATTCCTTCAAAATACTCCCCTTTGTTTCAGCTGCACTTAGCCCGTCACTTGTGCCACTAACTGAAGCAGCTCTGGAAGTCCTCTTTCCTGCGTCTTTAGTTGTACCATCATGGTTGCCGCAATGTCCTGAGCTGACACAAAATTTTTGTCTTTCGTGGTCGTTTTGACCTTGAGGAAGGGCCAGAGGTTGCACAGTGCTAGATCCATGAATAAGGGGGATGAGGATACACTGTCATGTTTTTACAAGCCTGCCTTTCCACTGCATGACACTTGGTAGCCATATTCACTGTATATTTTATCATATTTTGTAAAGACACTCGGGAAAGGGGAATTCCAGAACTGCTTCAGAAAGTGGCGCGATCGTCACTTGCACAAGGGCAGGGTACCTGCCCATCTTGCTCACCTAGGGGTGAGTGGGCACCCCTTAAAAAGTAATTGCTGGATGAATAAATAACGCAGCACAATTCAAAAGTCCACAACCCAGGGTCAGGAAGTATGGAGGTCTTTTCAAGTCTCCCAGTGTGGACCCACCCAGGCCAGCTCACCTGAAAGTACATGAACTTCATGAGCTTGGTGACCTCTGGCTCCAGCACCTCCACGGTCTTCTCATAGATCTCCACGCGGTTGGGCTGCTCATTGCATTTCACCTGTGGGCACGGACACTCTCACAGTCCTGGCTGGCCCAGGCAGTCCTTACCAACAAGGCCTCTCTTTAGCCTCATGAGTGCCTCATTCTCGATGATAACTGTCATGGTCGCCCTAGTTTGGATGATAACAGGCTGGGGTAGCTCTGACAGGGGGCAGAAGCATCACTTAGGGACTGGCTGCAGAAAAGACGCCGGCTGCCCCAGGACCACAGCCTCCTCCCTCTTTCTGCTCTGTGCATGGATTCTGCAGAGCAGATCGAAGGAATCTGCATGGATTCCCTCCTTCGCCCTTTTTCCTATTCCTCTTCTATTGCACCTGGAAATTCTAAGCAGAAAGAAATACCCTGCTCTGAACGTAGCTGGTATACAGTTCCCCTAAACATCCCCAAGCCAGTGTTGGCCAAGTACAATGTACCATGAGGAAACCCCTTTTTTCTGCCCAATGGTTTTTGACCAGCAAGTACAGCAGAATCACACAGATGTTCCCACAGCACACACTCAAGACTGCCAACACGGACCTAAAGACTGCTGACAGGACCTAAAGAACGAGCAAAGGGGGCCGAGGGATATAGCTCAGTGGAATAAGCGCCTGCCTGACAAGTGCAAGGTCCTGAGTTTGAGTCCTGGTACCCCATCTCCCCCCCCAAAAAAAACAAAAACTGCACAAGAACCAGCAAAGGCAGGCACAAGGATAATTTTCTACAATTGCTTAGAAATTCACAAAATGGTAGCATCTGAATAATATCCACCAGTGGGTGGTCAAATGGATAAAATGATACAATCATATATCATTATGAACTGATAGAAGGAATGAGAAAAATCTGTGCAAATTTTCACCATCAACAGGTGCAGAAAGTTACAAAACAGCAAGTATAATCTGATCACAGAACTGTGTGTAAGTGTCCGTACATAATACCAGCACAGGAAATCTGGAAGGGTGCAAGACAAACTGTTCATAGTGGATATCCTTGAGGGCTGGGATTAAAAGAAGTGGGAGGAATCGCTTCTGTTTACTTTGCACACCTACGGTTTGTTGATTCTGTCACAATGGAACCCGTGAGTTATAGGATAATGACAGTGATGGCAGTAAAAATATCTCTTTCAGCTTAAGTCAGTGGAATAAAGGATTAAGTGGTAAAAAAATGGCAGAACAATATAAAATAGAAACATACTTTTACGAATGACATAATTTACAAAATAATACTTATGCTAGGAAAAAGGTCAGAAAAATTTGTAGCCAGGTGTTCACAGTGATTATCCGATGGTGGGAGGCTGGCTTAGGTGGCAGGGTGAGGAGGTCTTGTTTTTACTTTATACACTTCTGCAAGGGGCTGGGGACAGACAGTCAGCATATACAGTGGATGAAATAAAATAGTTTCTACTGTACACCAGGAAGTGTATTTTTAATTCCTGGGCATAGGTCTTGTCATCAGTCTCACGGGAAGTCCTCTGAATATCCCCCACATTCTTCCTTGGATCAGAGGCCCTGACTTCCTCCCTGCTACTGCGGAGGCTCAGGTCACACTGTGGGGGTGGGGCAGGAAGCGGGAGCAGCAGCCAGATAGGAGAGAGACATGAGGCAAGGAAGGACGTCTCACCTGGGGAATGGCCCGGGAGCAGCTGCGCCAGGTGTACAGCATGACGGCGTACTCATGTCCTTCTTCCAGCATCTCATTCTGGAAAAGCAACATGGGCTCAGCAGGCAGAAACCACGCCCCAGAGTCCGCAGTACTCACAGTGTGGACTCCGCTCTTGGGCCTCCCTGGGCCTGTGGAATGAGAACCTGCATTTCTCCCCAGATAAGTCACATGACCTTCAGTTTGAGAAGAACTGATCTAAACTGTCCTCCTCAGAGGCCCAAGGACTCTAAATCCAGGCCATGTGTTTTGAAGGAGATGGGTGACTGTTTTAGAAAGAACCAGCCAGGTCTGTGTCCCCACAACGAAAGGTACCCCAGAGACAGTGTGAGAAAGAACCACTGGTAACACCGTACGTGCAGTAACTAAAATAAACAGCAATAATCATGAATGTATATTAGGATGTATTAAAAAAATTGATGGGATATGTCCCAAGCTATGAGCAGCAAACTCTTTGTGTGGTTGGAATATTATATACTACTTTATGTGTACACTACAGAAGAACACAGTACAATAACATACAATATGTAATATGCTATAATATATGCTATACTATAATAATATAATATGGGAGCATTATGTTCACTCTTTTATTTTAAGAGTCCATATTACTATTTCATCAATAGGAAAACAAGTAATGTCAAGTTTTAAAAAATAATAAGTAGAGCCAATGGAAAAAGAACAGCATGAAAATCAACCTAAGAAACATAGGGATCATCTGCCCTTGAAGCCAAACGTCACTGTGGAATAAGCCCTAAACTCAAGGTCAAAACACCTGAGTGGAAATCCCAGCTTTTTCACTTCTTAGCTCTTTAGTCTACAGTGAATCACTTCCTCTAAAATTCCACCCAGAGACTTGTGTGGATTCAAGATTTGTGTGTAACACCAATGGCTTGGCAGCATTACTGACAACAGCATCAAAGTGGAAATAACCCAAACGCCCACCAACTGGTGGTTGGATGAATAAAATGTGGTATATCCACACCATGGACTATTACTTATCTAAGAAAAGTAATGAAGCACTGACACAGACGTCCGCCACGTGAACTTTGAAGATACTACACTAAGTGAAAGAAGCTAAACACAAAAGGCACATACTGTGTGATTCATGTAGTTGGAATTTCCAGAATAGGGAAATCCACAGAAACAGAAAGTGCATTAGTGGTTGTCAGGGAGAGACGGAGAGTAGCGAGTGAAGGAGGGAGAGAGGAATTGGGAGTGACTGTTAAAAGGTCCAGGGCATCTTTTGGGGGTGATGGAAATTAAATGGTTGGGATGGTTGTTTAACATGGTGGATATGCTCAAACTGAATTGTACAGCTTAAATCATTTTATGTTACAGATAGTAGACTTCAGAAATATAATAAAAGTATTAGGCCATCTCCCTTTGTAAATATTTGTATGTGTATAAAAATGAAGTTTTATTGATTTAATGCTAAAGCTGAATATTCTGATCTTTCCTAACACTTTGTGAGCACAAGATCTGATATAATTTGGAGTTTACCACTTAGGACAGTTCTATTTTGCATAGCAGATGCCACTGGCAAGTCACAGTTTCAATTCTTAATTTAGAGAACTTTAAAAATCAGTAACAGATTGTCCTTGAGATCAGAAAGAACCGAGATCAAGCCGTGGGTCTCCCGCTGTTGTCCTCTTCAGAACACGCGTCAGAAAGAGGAAGTGACAGGAGTGTAAAGAATGGAGTCTGTTTTTAGCACCACGCTGCCCACGGCAGTTTCAACCCATTCATTCAGCAAGTGTTTACCGGGCATCCACAGGGTCCTGTGCACGGGGCAGTGAACTAGAAGGATGCAGGCTCTGCCCTGCGGACTCTGGTGCATAATCAGCCTGGAACAGGAGTGCAGGATGCGGGGCGGAAAGAGCCCTGGTTGGGGACTCAGGAGACCCGAGTTCTGACCCTGGCTCTTCTTGCGCTCATCTTTTAACCTGTGTCACAGCTTCCTTATTTAGAAATAAGCCAAGCGATGTGGGCATCCTCTGGAAGGTGGAAAAAGTAAGGCCACAGACCCTTCCCTGGGCCTTCCACAAAGGCACACAGCCCTGTGGGCACCTTGGTCTGACCCTGGGAGATCCACGTTGGACTTCTGACCTAAATTTCTCGTCAGCAAATGAGTCTAGGGCTTTAAGCCGGGAAGTTGATGATAATTTGTTCACATAGCAATAGAAAACAAATATAATCACCCTCAGGTCCAGCCTTTCCCTTACGCTTCCCTGTTGGTGCCCCTGACGTGCGACTTCTAGGGCATTTCACTCAGCAAGACTCCCGGCGACTGTTAAGCCGGTGGAGGTACTTTCAGTGTCGCTCACACCCACATCCGCCTGGCCATCACCAACACCATGCCCGCATTCAGCGGTCAGCGCCTCCAGGACTGATCCTTTCAATGATCTCCACTCCACCTGCCCCATTCACGCCTCCTTCCACTCATCCTGCCCATAGCTCACAAGTGAAACTCCGCACGCAGGGTTCCGCCCACCCTTCCCATGGAGGGAAACTTTCCACTGCTTATGACTTTTTATTAAATGAATGAAGCCCTCAGTTACAGGCTGAACTGTGTCCTCTCCTCCCCCACACTCAGTTCTTCCCCTGAAGCCCCGGACCCAGTACCTGAGACTCCCTCCGTATTTAGAGACAGGGTCTTTTCAGAGGTGGTTAAGTTCAAGTGAGCTCATTATGCTGGGCTCAACCCAGCGTCACTGGTGTCCTCATGGGAAGAGGTAAGGGGCTCACAAAGAGACCCAGACACGGACATAGAGAAAAAACCGTTTGAGGAAGCAGCCTGAAGCACCTGTCTGCAAACCCAGGACAGAGGCATCAGGGAAACCACACCCACTGACACCTTGATCTTGGACCTCCCCACCTCTAGAACTGAGAGAAGAAGCCTCTGCTGTTTAAGCTTCCCAGACTGCGGCACTTTGGTCCAGCAGTCCCACTAACACACCTCCATGTTCTGACCCTCGTCGAACCTTCCAGAGATGCCACAGACAAGCTGTGCCTTTCAGCCAAAACTCAGGCAGTCCCTGAAAAGTCTGTGCCTGCGCTCTGGCTGGTTCTTTCCCTGGTGTCCCCTCCCCACCTCACCCTTGACTGAGAGCAAAGTACAGAAAAAAGGTCAGGACTGGGCATCAGTCTTGAATTTGAGGTCCAACCCTCTGACTTACTACTTGTAGTCTCCTAGGCTACTTGGCTGATAACTTCTCCAGGTCTCAGTTTTCTCATCTCTAGAGTGGATGCATGATCCCTTTCCAAGCTGCAAGGCTATAATGAGGCTCCAATGACATCATATATGAGAATGTCCCACAAACATTTTTGGGTCTTTTTTTGAGACAGGGTCTTACTATGTAGTCCCCCATATATTCTAAAGTGCAGAACGTACCGTATCACTCTTCCATGGGTCACCACTTCCTTCATCAAATTTTCTCTGACCCCCTTGAAGCCCCTTCAGAAATACGGAACTTGAAACTTTTACCGTGACATTGACTCTTTGTGCATTTTTATTTGTCTCAAAGAGTAGTTTAGACCTGGGTTCAGATTTGTCCCTTGTCAGCTGTGTGACCCTGAGTAAGTGTCTTCACTTTTTAGGGCTTCAGTTGTCCCCATTTGTAAAATGGGCATTATAACAGAAACAGCTCACAGGATTTATGTGAAGATTAAATAAGACGATGAACTGAAAATAGTATCTGCACAGAACAGGTGTTTAGCAAGTGCTGAGCACATCCATTTGCATTCCACTTCCCGCCTGACTCACTGGGACTCAGGACTTGCCTCTATTATCCTTGGACGCACCTCCGCATTGACACTGTCCTCGCCAGACACACATTAGTGACTGGCTGAATGAGTCAGGTTTGCTAGGACGAGGTCATGGGACACACATGCCATACTGAGAAGGGTCTGTGGAGCCACCGCAGAACCTCTGAATGAAGGCCCAGAGGGAGGGGCGTGATCACTCCCTGCTAAGGTCACATCCTGAGAAAGAAACGACCCGCTCCACTTGCGAAGTAGTTTAGACCATCAATAACTGCGAGTCAATAACAGTGTTATTCCAAAGTCAAGGCCGCTGTGTCTCTTCTTTGAGGAACATTTTGCTTTGTCAAGAGAGAAAAATTTCATACAGTACTCAGTAATCTATGAAGTGTAAGACGAGGCAGGAGCCAATCACATGTTAACCCCAAAGCTTTTATAGCTCAGGGAAGTAAGGAATGGGGATGAAGCGGGGCCTAACACTGAGCAGGATTCGTAAAGCTGGAAGTTAACGGGATGCAGCTGCCCTAAGGCACCGAGACGTGGTAGGGCAGGGCTGCATCCTGGGCTTATAGAGATAGCCCCAGTTTAGAGGGCTCCCTGGCTATTGGGATTCAGGTCCCTGGTGTGAGACGATATCCGAGGCCCATCCGCACGCGCAGCACACTTACCATGCTGGAGTGGACCGTCGCCTGCTCAATGTACCTTGCAATGCCCGTGACAAATGCATTCCTGTCCTCGAAGTTCGTGTCAAAGTTAGCCTGCGGAATTAGAGAACACTGGCTGTTGCAAAACAGGTCCTGGGTGGCTGGGTGTCCAGGAAGCAAATCACTGCCAACAGATACCACAAATTCTCTGTGCAAACATACAGTGGCATCAGCCGTCATCCTAATCACACTGGGCAGGAGCAGGCTGAGGACAGGGCCCCTCAATGATGAGGTACACCGAGATGCATCTCAGAAGCAAATGCTAAAAGACACAACCACATAGCTGCTCAAAGTTAAGACGTTCATGGCTTTGATCCAGCCATTCAGAAATACTCATGTGAGGGTGCAGGTACGCAGGTATAAGGGTCATCCCTGCAGCATTTTTATAATTAAAAACACTGGAAACAACCCAAATGTCCACCAACAGCAAAAAGCTGAATAAGTATACTCATACAATGGTCTTACAAGTGCCATGAAGAGATTAAACACAGTGTGGAATTACTATAGCATTGTCATAGAAAAATATTGGTAATAAATTTTAAGAAAAATCCTAGTCATAGAGCAATACATTTAATAGAAATCCTTTCT
>NW_004955408.1:11474521-11484897 GCF_000276665.1 Chinchilla lanigera | reverse complement strand
AAAAAAAAAAAGTATGTGTGTATACAGAAAGAAGAGGGCATGCTTACAAGGATAATTTTATTTGTTATACAGTATTTTTCTGCATTGTTTACAGTTAAAAAAATTTATATCATGAAAATTTTAATCTGGATTAGGAAATGTGAATAAATCAAATTTATGAATGGAGGCACCAAGCATGTGCTGAATAATTTATTAAATACAACTAAAATGTACATATTTGTATTTAGTCATATTTAGCAGTCCAAGGACTATCAGAAGGTCAAATATGACACGAATTTCCAATACCCATCTGCTTTCTGATCACAGCATCTGGCCTGGCTCCGCCAGACAAGGGGCTTCGCATGCCTGTCCAGCTGCGCCAGTGCTCTCCCCGCTTCGCCCTGCCAGGGTCACGCCTTTGTGCAATCCGATGCGTTTATCACAAGATCTGCTCTCAGGCAAACGCTAACAACCGTGACCCACTTCCCTGAGCTGTAGCTGCTGTGCGGAGTTCTAATGCTCCTCTCACTGAACAGGAAGGAGAAGTAATTACCCAGGCAGGCTCTAGGGGGTTCTAAATTGCAGTATTTCTTTCGTAAGGGCAGAGCTTCCAGATCACGGCTGGTGCAGCAGCAGCAACGCTTGAGGAGGCATTTGGGTCAGAAAACATCAACCAGCCCTCCCAGGGGTAAGTAAATAGTCCCGGTGCACATTTATCAGCTCATCTGCACCTTATACTGGACTCCTTGAGTACACAAGGGACCCACCCCATCAGCTCTCAACCCCTTCACCTTTGAGCTGCAGCTCCCCCACCAAGCCTACAGGGCAAAGCATCTTAGGGATCCCTCGGATGCCTGGGCCCCCTGTGTGCTCTGCTGTCTCCATCACCTGGTACATGATGGAGGACGGCGGAGGCTCGATGCATGGCTGCTGGTCAGGGAGCGGAAGCTCCTCGAGCAGGTCCACGTTGGACAGCGCATCTTCCAGGGTGACGTGGGTCGTCATGGCTGCAGTTTCTGTGTTCCGCACTGAGAAGAGAAGGATAAAGGGGGATTGCAGGGTCTGCAGACATTTCTTTCGGTCTCATCCTGTCCGAGCTCCTTCTGGAGGGTAAAGGGAGATACGACGCACAGAGGCCGCTTCCACCTGGCACTCTGTCCCAAGGCGCCCTCCACCCGCACCTGTGGTGTCTGAGAATCTACGGTTTCCAAACACTCTGCATCCATCATCTTGGCTGAGCTTCACCACAACCCTCTCTGACCGACATGAAGGCTGAATTCTGTCCCCGTAACTGATGAGGTTGTTTCTGTGACACCTTCTAACCATGTGGCCACGGGCAAAAGGGCCTCACCTAACGCTGGCCACCAGGACATGGATTACGGTTCTCCACCTTTTGTTCCTCATATGAATATTGATGAGTTCCACTCTTACATCATTACACAGCATAAATATTCATGATTGCAAAAGCCAGAGCCTCAGTTTTACAGGCTAATTAAGCTGGCACTTAAAGAATTCAACTCCTAAGAATCAACTCTGTCTGAAAAAACTGTAAGGGTTGGGATGCTTCCTTAGCCTGGCTTTGTTTTATAAGCTACACAAAACCAATCAGTCCTCAATGGATATTTTTGTGTCTTGGAACATCGCAAACGCAGCTGCTTGGATGAACTTTGCCAGGCACTGAGGCTAAAAGGACTTGAACAAAGCAATTGACCAACTCAAGCTAATTGCTATTTTAAGAATTCAGCACCCAGCAAACAGAATATTCATTTTTTCCAAACACATGAAGCAGTGATTAAAAACTGACAATGCACGATTTAAGATATAAATCACGTTCCCATGAATTTCCTCCAAAAATGATACCGTAGAAGTTGTATACCTAGATTATCATGCAATGAAATCAGACATGAATAATACAAATAATAGCAAAAAAAATCCATTCCTTTGAAAATTTATAAAACACGCACAGCGGGTGGATGTGGTGCATGCCTATAATTTCAGCCTTCTGGGAGGCTGAGGCAGCAAGATAATAAATTCAAGCATAGCCTGAGCAACTTTCTGAAAGGTGTCTCAAAATAAAAAAGGGCTGGGGATGTAGCTCACTGACAAGGCCCTGGGTTCAATACTCAAAAGACTTCAAACAAACAAACACAAGCCACACAAAGGTCACTCATATCTATACAGGAATTCAAACCAACTGATAAAATACTTAGAGCTGAAAGACAGAGCACTCATGTTTTAAACACACTTAGTAGAAAAAAAAATACAGAATTTAATGAGCTTAAGGATCCATTCAAAAATCTAAAGAGAGAAAAATCAACCCAAAGAAATGAGAACACAGAGCCAGTTGTGGTGGCTCACGCCTGTACACCCAGCACTCAGGAGGCTGAGGCAGGAGGATCGTTGCGAGTTGAAGATCAACCAGGGCTACAAAGTGAGCTCAAGGCCAGCCTGAACTGCATATGGACATCCTGTCTCAAAAAAAAAAAAAAGAAAAAAAAAAAGAAGAAAGAAATGAGAATACAGGGACTGATATTATGAAAGAGAGATAAATGAAAAAAACCAACAAAAAATCAAGGCAACAATATAAAACAGCAGAAATGAACAACAACTAAAAGCTCAACTGAGCTTTATAAAAGATGAACACTGTAAGGAGGACACTGTTAGGGCAGAGCTCCCTCCCATGGCAGGGAGGTGTGGCTCAGGCTTAGTGGCTGGAATACCTCCGTGAATGTCACCCACTGCTCCCTGCATGTTAAGAAAAGGGATGTCCGACAGCAGGGGACTGAAGGGCCATCCACACGCAAACTTGGTCCAGGGGCCGTGAGGAGCGAAGAGGGCTGCAGAAGGCGCCCAAGGTCACATTGTCTCTCCATCCGAACTTCCTGTAAGACCAAGGTCAGCAGGGCAGCTGGGGGCGCAGCCTGCACCAGTTGCAAAGCAGGCAGCTACCAGCTCCTAGTCACACTTCACCGCCGGGGCACACACACCTTCCTGGTGGGCGCTGTGGCAACGCAACAAGCCACGCCAGCTGCAGAAGCCTGGCTTCCGGTGGTTTCTGGCCCTCTCCGCACCTAAGCTGCTTCCTCTTCTTGCCTCTCTCTCCAGAGCCTAAGCGCAGCAACACCACTGCAAGCCATAAAAGAGCCTCCTCTTTCTTGTATTACTGTCAAGTCCATTTTCAGGAGCCCTACTAATTCTCTTCATTCAATCAAATAATAACTGTAATAATACTCACATTTCTTTAGGCCTTACTGTGTCAAGCACTGTGGGAAGCACTCCGCTGTTTTAATCTCACATCACCCCAATACTGGTAAGAAATAGGATTCTTCTACTCTCATTTATGATTAAGCAAACAGAAACTCAGAATTTATTTCACAAGGTCAAGTGCTGACAAGTGGGGGAGCAGGGCTGGAACCCAAGTTTGCCTCGCTAAGGTCCAGGGTTATCTTCGTCGCCACACACTTCCTCCTAAGAGCTTGGACCCCAGTGTGAGCCTATGCTTAACGCCATGAGGTCTGTCTCATGTCCAGCCCTGTACGAGGTGTCCATTAGCAGTTCTCGGCTCGGCTCACGCCAAAGCTGCTTAATAATACAATGACTGGGCTCCATGCTTAAGACCAGCAAGACTACATTTTTAGAAAATACCCTACTTCATTTGCAATAGAGAAATCCAGATTAAAATACCACTTCTTACTGACTGGGCTGGAAAACTTCGACTATACATGCCATCAGCAAGGCTGCAAAGAATCAGGCCCTCACACGTCGTCGGTGGAGATATAAAATGGCACAATCCCCATGGAAAGAAATCTGGCAATATCTAATGAAATTTCATAAGCATTCTACCTGCTGACCAGCAATCCCACTGCTAGGTATTTATGACACTGGTAAAAATGCATCTGCACAAGGCCACCACGGAAGCATCACGTGAAGTTCTGAAAAACGCAAACGTCCATGCACAGAGATGTAGTGCTCTACTGTGATGCACCAGGAGCAGTAAGACTCGTGAGAAATCCCCTGTGACCCATGGGGTGAGCTCCAGGACACAGTCCGTACAGTACCTCTCCATTTAACAGAGGGGACAGCGCACATCCATGCGCGTACATCGCTGTTCAAAAACAGTGAACAGCCGGGGCAGTAGTGTTCACCTGCAATGCCAGCACTCTGGGAGGCTGAGGTAGTAGAATCACAAGTGCGGGCTGGGGACACAGCTCAGAGCGGAGCAGAACACTTGCCCAGACTGTACTGAAAGAAAGAAACAACCCAAACAATGGAAGGACGAGCCATACAGTTTTAAAAATTGGTTACCTATCAGAAAGGAGGGAAAGGAGGGAACAGGCTTTAAGGGGTCAGGAACACAAGCTAGAATTCTCTGACTGTACTCTGATTTGTCAATTTGACTTTGAAATGGTGAAAATATTTTCTATTGTTATAAAACAGTACTTAAAATTTAAATATAACCTCCAAAACAAAAAGTAAAATGAAATCAATGAAGGTATTAGCTGTTGGTACAACCATGCAAAAAGGACTATTCCGAGTGATACTATAATTCATTCTTGTGATGGCAGATTCCCAGTGGGACAACAAAAATAGCTGCAAAATAAAATCTGCTGTTTTCAGTAATATATTGATATACCACTATAACATCAATGTCCGGATGTACTGTAGGGTAACAGAAGTGCATAATTATGAAATATTCTATCATTGTTGGGGCTGTTGCCAGGCACTCCTGACGTGGCAGAAAGGAGATGCATTATGTAACACTGAGGAGCTAAACGAACACCTAACATAATCCAGTCATGGTAGAACACACCTGTAATCCCAGGACCCTGGAAGGTTCAGGCAGGGGAAGCCCAAGTTCGAGCCCAGTCTGAGCACCTTAGTCCCTGTGTCAAGAAAAAAAGGGGGGGCGGGACTGGGGACGTAGCTCAGTACAGAGGCCTTGGGCTCGATCTCCAGTACCAGAAAAACAAAAGCAACTAATACAGGTGGCCTCCAACTGAAGATGGTTTAATTTGGTATCTTGCCTTGCAGTGGTGCAAAAACAACAGGCATTCTGTAACAACCACACTTTAAATTTCGATCTTTTCCTAGGTGTATGATCGGTTTACTAGGACATAATCCCATTCTACATCAGGGAACATCTGAAGTACTAAATATGAATTTGTAAAATCAATAGACACTTCTAATGTGTTTTATTTTTTAAATATACACATATATACACACATATGTATTTTTAAGTATATATATTTTTTAAATATACACAGATGTATGTAAGTATACATATACACGTAAGTATATACATATGTATGTATGTGTGCAAACACATACATGTTGGTCCATATAAGTGCATTTATATACATGTATGGATATATGTGTGTGTTTCTGTGTACTGAAAGGATCTGGAAGCAGGGACCAACCATGAGCAATGAGCACCATAAGTGTGAAGATTGTCTACAAGTATCATTTCCTACTAAAGGAATCAGTACTCCTTAAATCCAAATCTGGAGGGGCAAAATCATATGTAAGCAAGACAAAAACATCTTGTCGAACCAGAAAGGAAGGAGATTATCTACCTAAGGATACTGGAATTGTGTCTAAGACAGACTTGAGTCAATCTGAAGCGGCCCACAGGTCAAACAGATGGGGCAACATAGGCATTGATCAGTGTAACTGCAAAGGACCAGAACAACGGCAAGTATGTCACCTGCATGAGATCATAAAGACACGTAATAAAAACGAGGTTTCGATTATTCTGTCATCGCTGGAGGATGCCTGCGAATCAACTTTTATGTTGAAAGTTAGTAAACAAAAAGGAAAGCAGCAAACAGCTTACCTTTCCTCAATAAGGTATATACCAATGGAAGATCAGCTAGGAAAAGAGCAGGATGCTTTTCTCTATAAAAGTAATTCTTTTCTTTCTTTCTCAGGAAAAGGGACAATTAGAACACCCCTGTTGTGCAGTGCCTAATGAGCAAGTGGTTCTACGCACTGGTCCTCAACAGCTGCTAAGGTCTCTAAATAAAAGACTGTCAGACATTACTTGGTTCCTAGTGGAACAAAGCCCAAACACCTATGAAGAACGCGGGATGCAAGAAAAACGTAGGAATCTTACGAAGCCTTCACTGCCAATTCACAGGAAAGATGGAGGGGAGAAGAACACGATATAATACACCACAGAGACACGGTCAGTGCAGTACAACCCACGGCACACAGCTGCACAAGTGCCTCAGTGGCTTCAATAACACACTGAAAGGAGGAAAAAAAAGAAAAATTGGAGGGGCAAACTCAAGACTTTAAGAGATTTAACAGACTATCATAATGTATATTCAGGTCGCTGCTTAGATTCTGTCTCAGACAAACCATCATGAAAATAAAATCATGCAATTCATGGGAAAATGGGAAATCAATACTGATTGCATGTGTGTTCATGGTTTTTAGGTATGATAATGATATCAAGGTTATCTTCTAGACAGTGATAATCAAGTCCTTGTCTTCTAGAAATATCTACTAACATACGAGTAAAATCATATGAGGGATTGCTTCCCCAAAATCAGCCCCAAGTGAACACCTGCTGACCCTCTTCAAGGCATTCACAGGGACTACACTTATGCTTTTATATAAACACTTACCTTTTTCTACCTAATTTTATACATGCTTGAATCTTTCCAAAGAAGCCCCAGCTCAGTGTATAAGCTCCCCGTTCTCATGTAGACCCCTTTTTCCCGCTGGAACCTGGGTTTCTTCGGAGCTTCTCCGACTTCAAAATTCTCATCTACCAGAACAACCTGTTAAGGTTTTCCCCTTTAAAATAACAGGACCCCTCCATCCCTTGAAGAAAATCAAGAAGTGAACAACCCACAAAACCCATTAAGAACCTTTGTTTACATAAAACAATCACTTTTCTCCTTGCAAATACTGCTTCTCTAATGGATTTATTTGTGTGTGTTCCTAGCTCCTTCACTGCTTCAGCGAGCAGGAAATCAGACATTTTTAGCTCAAGTGATGGAAGTTACTGCCAAATCCACATCAAATCAGAAAGGAAAAAATGTTCTGCAAATTTGAGCAGGGGTGTACTTCAAATAAGTCCTGCTTTTCTGGCTCGAAGGACAAGCCTGTTGTGCAATCTTCTGAATAATTTTTTAAATGTTCAGTCTATGAACATGTGGCCATTTTGTCATTTTGGAAGAGAAATTATTGAATACTTTTAAATTAACAGTGTTCTAGGAGTATTATTGATCAAAAGCCACTGCAATCTTTCAGTGGGGTATTCACGGCAGATTCAAATTGAGCATCCTAAAATCAGTGGCCTGATTCCAATGGAATCAGGGATATTCTGCTTCAGAGAGAAGCTTTTGCCCTTTCTAGACTGAGATGACGGACAGACCCAGGCAAGAGGGTGTCAGACCCCACAAATGCAGGTTCCAACACGCACAACCAAAGCGCTGCTACCGATATGCAGAAACTTTGCATTGGCATTTTCTTTGGGACTCTAGGTGAAAAAAAAAAGATATTCTTGAAAAAAAAAAGAGGAATACTAGGCTAGAACTAAGATTGAGCTCTAGATGTGAACCTGGCGGCTGCTACTCACAAGCTAACCGTAAGCATATTATTTAACCTTTCTGAACCTTGGTTTTCCTATCTGTAAAACGATGGTAATTTATAAGAGTGCCTGTCCTCAGTGATTTGTTATGAGGGTTATGTAAAACTTTACAGTACGTACATTACTTACAACAGTAGCCAGCACCAGAGGAAGCACTCAGGAAATGTTAGTACCAGAAGAGAAAAGCACAGCGAATTTAGGTATCAATCTAGCTGGATTTTATTCATGATTCATGAACCAGGGCGGCCTCCCAGAGTGAGGGTTTGCACCGTGCAAGTGCAGAACAGTGGATCTGGTGAAGTGGGTACAAGGCAGCAAAAGATAAAGCGGATGAGCGCGTATCAAGTTACTTCCCTGTAAGAGTTAAAACAGAAAGAACTTCCTTATTATACTGCTTCAGATGCACTGGAATCTTCGGTTTTCACAGAAACCGGCCAGTTGGGGGGTCTCTCTGTGCCCTTAAAGCTTCAGCTTGATTGTGTGGCTTTTGGCACCTGTAGCTCCTTTTTGGGTCTGGTCTGATCTGCTGGGCTCTGGAGCAGGAGCTCAGTCACAGCCTCTCATAGTTTTGTTTGAACATTGGCTAGTCTGTGGCTTATTTGCAAGGAATAGATAAATTCAGCATTGCCACAATTCTCTTACAAACAAGGAAGGCATTATTACTGTTACACTAAGATATCAGTTCTATAGATCTTTCACATCGATATCTCCCACCACAACCAGCCTGCAAACTTGAGGGGGCAAGTGTTATTTTTGCTGCTTTTCCAAGGAGACAGTGTTATTGAGAAGTAAATTCTTTTATTGAAGGTCACACAGTCAGCCGGTAGCACAGGTAGCGTTGAAATGGGGTATCTTGACTTTTAGTTCTATAGTCTCGGCTAGACCACATTTGCTTTTCTACTCTTGAAAAAATGCCAAGCACGTTTTTCTTTTCCAGTTTGGCCAGCTGCCTTTTCCTTCTTCAGGAAGAACGAGACTTTGCCAAGCTAGAAAAACCAGGTAACTGTCCGTTCTGGGGCTCATAAACATCCAGGGGCCAGGAAATATATTCCCAGGCTGTGTGGCTCTTCAGCTTGAGGCAATACACACCTGCATGTGTGCATATGCATGTGTGCAGACGTGCACGCATGCACCCCATATGCATACTTGGATATACACATAAATACTTATATATACTTATATATACAAAGAGATTATGGAAATATAAAAATGCAAATAAATCAAAAGCATTTGACTGAAGGAAAACCCAAAGAAGGAATCTGGAGCAGAGCCAGATACTGCGGGGTTACTATGTAAGGCTGTAACCTGTGTGTGTTTGGAGACCGTGCTAGGAACTGAAGCTGCTCTGACAGTACGCGGCTCCACAGGTCACAGCTCCCCACAGAGCTGACACCCTTCCACACACAAGTGCCAGCTTTCTCACAGGAGCTAAGCTGGGAGAAAGCCATTTTTCAAGAACCCCATAATTCAGTGGCACACACCTGTAATCCCAGCACTTGGGAGGCTGAGGCAGGAGGACTGCTGCGAGTTTGAGGTATGCCTGGGCTACAAAGTGAGTTCTAGGCCAGCGTGAACTGCATAGGGAGACCCTATCTCAAAAAACCAAAAAGGCAGAAAAAAAAAAAAAAAAAAGAATGCCATAATGCATACCAAAATGGACCACACAGCCTATTCTGACGTACTGGGGAAGAAAACTTTTACAGGAGCAATCCACTTATCCAAGGAGCAGACCTTGTAGTTTTAAACCCCACAGTAGCCACTTGGAACTATTTTTAGGGGCTTACTGCAGGAATCTGTAAAGTGAAGCCACAGGATAGAAGCAACCGGCTGCTGTAGCAGCAAGCCTGACCATGACATCTGGAACGAGAGAGAGAAGACCGCCCAGGTCTAACAGTCTGGCTCACTCAGTGTAGCTCACAGAAGTGTCACCAATGCCACGGTAAACAGCGGAGCCCCACACAAACGCTTCATACACTCCCTGAGTGACCTCAGAGTTGTAAGAAACCTAAGGAAACAATTACTCCTTTAAAAGACTTCCTGATGTCGCCAAGCCCTACTTGAAACCTCATTCTCTTCTCATTCTCCTTTGGTCTTCACCCAACACAGTGTGTTCCTTCCTTTGTAGGATCTACAACATTTATTAAGTGACTTACGGTGTTTTTCTCCTGCTCTATACGATAAACTCCTTGGTGGCAGGTGTGTGTCAAATCACACCCAGTTTCTATGCAGAGCAGCATTTGTGATTTAAGATTTGTTCAATGGGTAGAAAAGAATCTCCCTTCATGATAAAACCACTCAAAAAGAACTCACTCTTACAGAAAGCAGCTACAAAAAAATCAGAGCGGATATCAGACTTAATAGTGAAAAACTGAATGTTTTCCTGTTAATGTTAGGAACAGGACAGGAATTCTGCTCCACCATTTGTAGTCAGCATTTTACTGGAGATCCCAGGTACGGAATTTAGCTAAGAAAATTAAAGCCATCGGGATTAGAAAGAAAGATTTTTTTAAAACTCTATTTGCATATGACATGATCTTATATGTAAAAAATTATTAAAATATCCATTAAAAACTTAAAATAAATAAAAGAGTTTAAGAAGCTTACAGGATATAGTGGCTAATGCATGCCACATCTTAAGAAGCAAGCATGGGAAAAAGGTGACAAAATGTCTGACTCATACTTTTTATATTGATTACATGTTGAAATAACATTCTAGATACTTTGGGTTAAAAAGACATATAATTCAAATTAAGTTAGTCAATTTCCCTTTATTTTTAAAATTGTATAAAAATATATA
>NW_004955408.1:11472978-11474344 GCF_000276665.1 Chinchilla lanigera | reverse complement strand
GGTAAAAACTATAGAATACTACTAAAAACTTAAAGACCTACATAAATGAAAAGATAGCTCATGTTTATAGATTAGAAGGCTCAATATTGTTAAGACCACAATGTGCCCCAAACTGATCTAGATTCAACACAATCCCTATCAAAATCTCAGCTGGCTTCTATGCGAAAACTGACAAACTGATCCTAAAATTCACATGAAAATTCAAGGGACCCACCCAGGATAGTGGAGATAATCTTGGAAAAATAAAAGTAAATACTCCTACTTCCTTGCTTTACTACAAAGCTACAGTAATCAAAACAGTGTGGTACTGGCATAAGCATGGACGTGTAGATCAATGGAACAGAATTAAGAATCAAGAAATCAAGTCTCATAATACTGTCAACTGATTTTGACAAGGGTATCAATATAAGTCAGTAGAGAAAGAATACTTTTTTTCCAGCCAGTGGTACTGGGACAACTGGATATCCACATGCAAATGAATAAAGTGAACCCCTACCTCACCTCATATAGCATATCAACCCAAAATGAATCACAGATCTAAATGCATTTACAGCTAATACCATAAAGCTCTTAGAAGGAAGTATAGGTGAAAACTTCTGTGACTCTGAACTATGAATGACATCAAAATCACAAGCAATAAAACATAAACACGACATCATCAAAATTAAACATTTTTGTGCTTCAAAGAACACCATTAAAAAAGTGAAAGATTATCCACAGTATGCAAGGAAATATTTGCAAATCATGTATACACTAAGTGTATGAGATATATAAAGAATCATTAAAACTAAATAAAGAAAAGACAACACAATTTTTTATATGTGCAAAGTATCTCAAAAGATTTTTATTAAAAAAAATACACAAATCTTCAATAAACACATAAAAAGATTAATATCTCAGTCACTAGGGAAATGCAATCAAAATCTCAATGATACCACTTCCTGTCTACTAGGATGGCTCTCACAAAGAGGACCGAGAATAACAAATGCTGGTGAAGATGTGGTGAAACCAGAACCAGCACTGCAGGTGGGAATCTAACAAGGTACAGAAACTTTGAACATTTTGGCAGTTTCTCAGACTTTTAAAGAAATGAGTTACCATGTGATCCAGCCATTCCTAGGTATATCCAACTCCTAGATGTATGCCCAAGAAAAATTGAAAGAATATGCCCACACAAACCTTGTACATTTATGTTTATAGCAGCACTACCTATAATAATCAAAAAGTGGGCACACTCCACATGCCCACCAGCTAATGGGGGAACAAACTGGTCCAACTATATAACATAGTATTATTCAGGTACAAAAAGACTTTTAAGTCAGGGCTGGTTGTACAAGCCTGCAATCCTAGCACTCATGGAGGCTGA
>NW_004955408.1:11463956-11472858 GCF_000276665.1 Chinchilla lanigera | reverse complement strand
GTTGGAGATGTAGCTCAGTGGGAAATTCCCTGGTTCAATCCTCAGTACTAAGGGGAAAAAAAAGGACTTTAATACAGATACAATACATGCTACAACCCTGAGTATCTGCATGAACCTTGAAAACATTATGCTAAATAAAAGAAGCCAATCACAGATGATTCCATAGTGTAGGAATCTGTTTACATGACATGTCCCAAGCAGGCAGATCTATGGAGAGATACACAGGATGTGTATTAATTTCTGCCCAGGGTTGGGGGGAAGTTAATGGTGCTGCTAAAGGGCACAGGTTTCTTTCTGGCATGCTGATAGTGTCCTAAGCTTGTGATTCTGGTTGCCCCAACTCCATACATATATGAAAGAATCACGAAATCATATGGTTTAAAAGGGCAAATCATAAAGTATGTGTCAACAAAGCTACTCACAAATACGTTAGCATTTTATGCTAGGTTTCTGGGAAACTTTGGGTACAACACGAGTAGGAGGGGCACAAAGAGAGCTGGAGGCGGGGCAGGGGTTTGGGAAGTTTGGGGACTATGACGCTGCCTCTATGATCACAGGCTGTCAGGAGCAAAAACCAAGGGGATGCCAAGACAAGAGAGCAAGAGATGAACATATGCTGCCCCAGGCAACTCCCCTACAGCAGCCCGTTCAGTCCTTGCCTCAGCTGTTTTGTTTCACTACCTGCTCTTTGGTTCTGGGGCTGCTCCACCCTGGAGGAAACCTTCTTCCCATGATAAAAAGCCTCTAGGGCAGAATAAGCAAAGGAGTCTCCCTTCCCTACCTAGCTCTCTTCCAACTGATGAAAAACAGCCCCACACTAGTACCAAGTCACCTGGCTACTAGGGAGCAGCATTGCAGCCTTTTGGGAAGCCCGCTCAAGGCAGTCCCCAGAGCAACAAACCTTTAAAAGAAAGAGAATATTTTTTTTAAGGAAAAGAGAAAGAAATTGAGCAAAATATTTACTTCCAACTGTACAACAAGATGAAAATCCATACAGGAAAAGAAACACAGTCAAAGAACATTACCTGTCTTCTTGTTATCACTATTTACAAACTTTAAAGCAACCCAAATGTTCATGCACTGAGGAATGGACAAAAAAATTGTAGTATTTCTATATAATGGAATAGTACTCAGCGAAAGATAAACTCGAGGCTTTTATAGGTAAATGGTCACAACTAGAGACCATACTCTTAAGTGAAATAAACCATACCTGCATGTGTAAACAACGTTATTGTCTCATTAGTGTAAGAACCTGACAGAGTGAATAAAATTAGGAGGTACGATAGACATTGTGAAACGAAAGGAAACTGCTCAAAAGTAAAGGGCAACTGGGATGAGGGAAAAGAGAAAAGAAGAAGGGGAAAAGATAGAAAATCTATCTATCTATCTAGATAGATAGATACACCCACAAAGGATAGCTAACATAGTTGTACTACTGACTTCTATGCTTTATTGAAAGGAACAGTTAATGATTATTTGACCAATCTTACGTGTCTGTATTTGTTTTCCTGAGTAACCACTTTGAAGAAAGCAATATGTAATACCACAACCACTGTTAACTTCCTATCATCTTGTCTAAATTTCAGTACTGCTTGTATTGTTATTGTTATTTTGTAAATGTATGTTTGTTAATATGCTTTTTTTTTTTTAAATAAAAAATTGCTGCAGATGCTTTACATGGGATTTAGGTTAAAATAGAGCTCCTACAGAATTGGAAAGTGGGGGTAAGGAGAGGGGTGGTATAAGAAAGCAGAATCGTCCTTCAGCACGGCAGGAAGTAAAGGGAGAATGTACAGAACAGGAAAGTCAAGAAGCAGCATGGAAGCCTGCATTAGAGGTGTGGGAGCAACTCCTGGCCACAATGGTGAGTGAAGGGCAGCAGCTGCAGGGAAAAGTGGGTACTGGACAGTTGTTTCCCACTATGAGACTTTCCATGCTATTGGATTTTTTTAAGGCATGTGCATGTCTGGCTTTGAGCAAAATTTTTAAGTTAACTTTATGAGGACAACCTAAGGTCCCTTTGCTAGCAGCTCAGACATCTGTCCAGGATGTAGCACTGACCAGCAGGGCAGCCTGCTGTCTAAGTGCAGTTTCTCTCCACTCTGGGGACCTGAGTCCAAGCAAGCACCCACCAGCAGGCCTTGACTCAAGCATCTGTGGCCCTCCCCTTCTCGTTTCTGAGGAGGAGTCAGAGAAAAGGACCTTGGGCTTGCCATTTTTCTCAGCTGCTTCCTGTGTTGTCAGGGTTGAGGAAGTGCTTCCGGTGATAACCAGACATGGCAGATACCAGCAGCTCGGGGCCACCACCCTCTCCGAAGTCATGCAGCCAAAGGCAGCTTGATTTACTCCACCGGGATCTGTAGAGTCACACTGGAGTAACACCAGTGTGACTGCATCTGGAGGGCGAAGCTGCCTCTCAGACGCACCTGCTCACACTCAGAAAGGGAAGACACTGCACGTACTGTGGAAACAGCCTTCAAGCAGGGCCACCGGCTCAGAGCATGCAGACTACAGCTTCAGCGCTGCGAAACTACAACACGGCTCAGTGCGCATGCGTTTGGTACACGTGAACACAACACATGAATACATGAATTGAACATGGCTCAGACTGACTGACCTGGGCTCTAAATCACACTTCCAGTCACTAATAAAGGGCAAATTTCCTTGTATGTAAAATATGGAGGCTGGCCTGGGAGTGATCCTTAATCATGATATTAAAATGTGTTATGGAGGCTGTAATCTGTACTAACAGCTTAAGTACTGAGGTTTGCAAACAAGGTAGTTTTTATTATATGTGAGGAAGGAGTTTAAAGTGTCCTCATAATAACATGGCTTGCACATCTATCTCTGCCGCTGAATGGGAGAAAATGGGTGGAGTTGAGGGACTGGTTGCAAGATGTGGATCACATAGTGACCAGGTCGATACTGTCTATCATGTATACTTGAAAAAGTGGAGAGAAAGGAAAAAACAAAACAACCAGTTACAAATCACTGAACTTGAGTCTCCGTCCAGGCTCCTCCACCCTAAAGCCAATCACTATGAATACAGTTGGGACATTGCATCCAAGGAATTTCCTTAAAGATCATACTTCCCCAGCGCAGGCCATATACTCAGGCCACGATGTACAAGGCAGTGCCATAAATCTGTCCAAGGACATCCTTGCTTTTTGCCTTTGCTCAAAATTTTGCCACTACCTGTAGGTCACTAGTGGTGAACCTAGCAGCCAGCTGTCTTATCACTGAAAGTGCTAAAACGGTCGACATCACTGTTGTAGACTGTCCTCTGACTTTTTAAATCCCACCACCCACTCAAGGGCAAGGTCAGCATTAGCCTCTCCCACACAGGTCAGGCCAGCCAAACCTCATCATAACCTTTATTTCCCTGTATTTCCATAGCAATCGCAGTACAGTGTTGATAATTCCTTATGGTATTACAAACTGCTTTATATTTTGCTAATTTTTTGCTTCATGAAGAATGCCAGGGATAGTCATCTTTTCTGAATTTGATCCATAACAACTAGAAGATCTGGACATAAAGTAGGCATTATCTGCTTGATTAACATTTTGCATCTGATTTGTTGAGTACATGAACCAATAACCAAAATTTATGTCTTCTGGTTTAAAAAACTATAAATTTAATACATCATGGTGCTCCAAGCTATCATACCTACTCTAACCTGATTACTCAAAGCCAGGCGTGGTGGCGCATGCCTATAATCCTAGCACTCTGGAGGCTGAGCCAGGAGGACTGCAATGTGTTCAAGGCCAACCTGAACTATATAGCAAGACCCTGTCTCAAAAAATCAAAATAAATAACCTTATTACTCTAACAATCTGAGAGGACTTCCTTAGAAAACTATCACTTTACAGTTTCTATCTTCAACCATAAGAAATGGGTCTTTATCTCTCTTTCCCACATGGAAGTACAACAGATTCGGAGATTGAAGTCTGACTGATACTTCTGAGTTCTTGTCTCCTCATTCATACCTTGCCAAAAGCAATCTTTAAAAAATTACATTTTTTTTAAGAAAATTGCTTTATTTTTTCACGCTTTGTTATTGGTTGTATGGGTCAATGGTTTTCCTCTAGACAAACTCATACATGCCCATAACATACACTGATCACTTGTGCCCCATCACCCCTTTGCCTACCTCCCCTGTTAATTTCACATTTGGGGGTTTCAATGTGTATATTTTGCTCATATCTATTCCCCTATTACCTGCCCTTACAGTTCTCTCCCTCTTTCTTATTTCTTTTCTCTTATCTAATAATAGTTTTCCTTCTACTTTCTTGCCATTGTTTTAGAATCCATGTGTCTTAGTTACTTTTCTTGTTGATGAGACAAGAATAACAGACACCCACAGTTAAAGGAGGAAGGGTTAACTTTGGCTCACAGTTTGTAAAAGTTTCAGTTCATAGTTGCCTGGCTCCAAGGCAGAGTGGCATGGCAGAGGAGAAACAGTTCATGATGGGCAGAAAGCAGCAAAGCAGGGAAGAAACAAAGTAGCATGCAATAAGCAGGGACCCTCTTCCTCTCCCTTACATCCTACCCAGGTTCCCCACCCTGAGGGTAGGGCAGGCTTAATCCTAGCATCACACCATGGATCAATCCCAGCATCACATCCTTGTCCCAACATCACACACCCTAGATCCACCACCTCTGAAAAGCCCCACCTATGACTGCATGAGGCTTTGAGAGGGAACATCTAGATACAAGCCAAAATACCATGTATCAGAGAGAAAATGTGATATTTGTCTTTTTGAGTCTGATTTATTTCACTCAACATGGTGGTCTCCAAATCCATTCATCTTCCTATAAACAACAGAATTTTGTCCTGCATTATGGCTGAATAATACCCCACTGTGTATCTGTACCATATTTTCTTTATCCATTCACCACAGTTGGACACCTAGGTTGGTCCCATGTCTTGGCTACTGTGAACTGTGCTGTAGTAAATACGAATATACAAGTATCACTACAGCGTGCTGACTTTAACTATGTCAGGTATATAACCAAGAATGGTACAGCTGATTCATAAGGTAGCACTGTTTTTAGTTTTTTGAGGGATCTCCATACTGACTTCCATAGTCATTGACTAATTTGCATTCCCACCAGCAGTGCAGAAGGGTTCCCCCACATTCTTACCAGCATGCACTGTTTTTTATCTTCTTGATGGCAGCCATTCTGACAGGTGAGATGGAATCTCAATCTACTTTTGATTAAAGCATCGTGTTTTAAAAGCACACATCGCAAACAATTTTCAGGTGTTCTCTTCCTTGAACACTGAGTTACTCAGCATCTTTGATGAGGGTCAGCCCTGCAGAGTCTCTTAGATTTCACTGGGCCTTCAGTGAAGTCAGACAATTCTCTCATTCATCCCCAGCTGATTTCTTATTCCGCCCACAGGGACAGCTGCTCCAAACTTCAGAAGTCTTCTGAAGTTTCTTAGCCAGTCCTGCACCTTTATTTTCCATGGAGGACCTCACTTCCTATTACACTTGAAAACACAGATCACATCATATGGCCAGACTCCGCATCAGGCTACTCTACCTGGAGATTCAAGTCTGAGAACTGCTGCAGGAGGATGACCTTGAGCTGATGCAAACACTGCACAAAAAGGCCTATAGTGAAGCCAACAATGGGTCTGACTCAGATATCTTTCCTTCCTGGGGAGCTGTGCTGGTTTTCCTCTCCGGTTGCCCTGCTTCTGAGTCGAAGTGAGGCTACCTAAGGCCACACATCCAAAATAACCTCTGCAAGACACTCTGCCTGAGTTCAAGCCCTCCCTTCTCACAATTTCTTTCAAGATTCGCAAGTACGAGGCCATTTCTTCTCTCAGGGCTCACACAGCAGGGCTTACGTGGCAGCCGTGGAGGCACACTGCACACAGCCCTCAGCACAATGGCCATGGCTAGAAAGCCAATATCCACACTCTCTGCATCCTGGGAGGCGTCCCACGCCCGCTGCCTGAATTCTAAAGTGTCTTTGTACAGCAAGGCCAACCACAGGCCTTACAGAATCTGCGAATCACAAAGTGCCTTTCAGTTGAGCTGGCTGAATGGCAGATGCCACAGATTCATCTTCTTAAATCGACGCACAATATATAATTAATAAAGTGTGCCTTTAGGAATGGAGGACACCCATCCAAAAGAGCCACATATTTAGGAACCTCCTTCTCTTCCTATTCCCATGGCCTCTTCAGACTGGGATTTACAGACATTAGCTCATCCAAGGGCTCCTAGGGTGACAGGCAGGTAACAAGGTGGGCAGACTACTTTCCATTCCTCAATTTTTAAAGACACAATGGTGGTGGCTGGCTTAAAGGCACACAGCATGTCAGGATGCCCTAGTCTAGTGCTCTGGCCATCCCAGAAGCGAGGCAAAGCATGCCCTTGACATTTTTCGTTGGTTGCACAATGCTGAACTCACACAGAGCAAGAGGTCCTTCCTGAACTGTGTGTGGAAACGTGAGCATTACCTCTGGGCTTCTGCTCACTTGTTTCTCTCTCCCTCTCCCTGCCTACTCAAGTTCTACCCACCTGCATATGCTCCTGAGGAGCACCTCCCACCCCACCGGAAGCCCGCACTGACACAGTACCTTTGGCAGAGACTGACTGCCCTCAAAAAAACAAAAGCAAGGAGAGCTCTGGGAATACAGGACTTAATAAAAGCTGTGGGTTCACTTTGTACATGAGCCAAATTCTTAATAATTATGTAAATAACACATCACCACAATACAGATACAAACAGAATAGTCCTTATGATGTGTAAGCGCTCTGCTCCACACTTGTGTGCGTCCCTCACACAAGAGCATCCCAGATGTCCCAGCCCTCCTCCGACGCTGGCCTCCCATTCACTGCCTACGAGGCAGCAGCATGCACTGCCCCTCCCGCTACCAATGCAAGACCATCCTTTGGACCACAGACATGGCTGTGGCTCCTCAAAATGACAAGACCAAAGGGCTTTTACAAAGGCTCCAATGAGGTGACTGATGTCTGGCTTGTTCGTGGTCAACTCCAAGTGAATAATTAATACTCGCCAGGAAAGAAATAGACTCATTGTTACGGTGACCACATGGGAGCTACAGAAGGCCATTTTGTGAAGCTCCTGGTGGAACCCTGGGGCTAACAGTGGCCAAAAGAAGCCTCCAACGTGAGCAGCCTTGTTTTCTGGGAGTGCTGTTACCAATGTTAATGAGCTTGTTGCCTATTCATCACCTAATTCTGCTTTCTGGTCAATGACAGCAGCAGAGGCCCACTGAACAGCGAACAGGGAGAGGGCACAATTTATTGGAGGGGACATGGACTATCCTCCTGGGGCCGTCTATCACAGTCCTTCCTGAATTCCTTCTCCAGAACAGCCTCTGATTAGAGTAAAACTCTCCAACTCGACTAGATTGTACACCCCACTCTTGGCCTAGTGCCTAGTGCAAGCTTTTCCTTTTCCATTTTCTGAGTGGACAGAACAAGGCGGCCTTGGGTGCCTACCAAACTGGTCAGCACTAGTTGTGAAATGTAATAAGCTTAGTGAGCAGAGTGCTTGCCCCTGGGCCTCAGCAGTCAAAACTACCCAGAGGGACTGGCTTTGTAAACAAGGCAATCAACAACGCACTCTTCTTGTGGCCTCCTATCTGCCCTGACAAATGGCAGCTGGAGCCAACAAGGAGCTCTCTCCGTGAGTATCACATCCCACAGGTGGACACTGGATGCACAGCAAAAGCCTTTCAGGGACTGTAATCCCTGACCAGTTACATACACACACTTCCACAGATTCCTACCCTCAGGACCAACCAAGTCACTCTTGGTTAGTACAGGTCTCACAGCTACTAATACTATGACCATTTTAGGAAGCTGTTCCCCAAAAGAGCTACCCACTCCCACTTCCAGCTGACCTCTGAAATTCCACCATTAGAGAATATTAGCTATTTTGGTTTGAAGCTTTGTCTCTCATTAAAATGTCTCCCATCCTCTGTTTCCTCCCCAGTCAGACGACTGCTTAAGCACCTGTTCTTCATCAAGTGGGAAATTCTTTCGCATTTAGGTCTTCAAAATAAACTCACTGGCTTCTTGAAAACAAGGTCTGATGTTGAAGACTGAAGAAGCACCGAGGACTTGGGAAGAGGTGGAGACCTCAGCGGGCCCATGAGAGGAGGCAGTGAGAAAAACAATCCTCGAGGCCCCCACAGTCCCGATTTTGAGTAAAATGGATTTTGTTTCCCAGGATCAGGAAGACTTTGGGTTGCTTGCATGGGTTCCAACGGGGCCCATGCCCCAGAATAAGGATGGAGAGTCACAAAGAGGAGCGGGGAAGTGGGAGCCCAGGAACCCACTGTCCTGTTTACCCCTCCTACCTGAAGCACTGCCGCTGTCCCGCTGGACATGCTGGGAAGGCGCCGGCACCCAGTACCTGGTAGGAAAAGGTCGTTGCCCATTCCTGGCCTAGCAGGAGGGGCAACCGATGGCTCAGCAGCATGGCCAGCGGGACAGCACTGTTTTGGGAAACTGGACCAGGAAAGTTCAAAGTCACATTCCCTGGACTATCACTGCGTTCCTTCCGGCCGGGTTCTCCGTTTAGGGTGCCACCGTTCTTCAGGACCATGCTACCCGCTGCAGTGCCCACACTGAGGGCACCTGCTTCTCGCCCGTGCACCAGGTTGGGCTGAGCCTTTGAAAGGGTGCTAGGGCTGTCCGGAAAGTAGAAGCCACCAGACAGCTGGCAGCTGGGCAGCTTCCAGGTGCTACAGAGCTCAAGAAAAGCAACCTTCTCCCCCAGGAGTAGGCCCACAGGTTCCTCCTTCCCCCAGGCTGGAGAACGAAGCCCCATAGGCCACAGAGCTTCAAAGCAGGTCAGCTGTGCCTCCGGCTCCGCAGATCCTGCAACCCCGGAACATCTCCGGGCGCC